>NW_026521054.1:143635-275870 GCF_023375685.1 Ictalurus furcatus | reverse complement strand
ACAGGTCAATAGCTTTATTAATGTTCACATCAAACATGTATTATTTGTGTATGGGGAGGACCGGGTGGGTGTGAGACCCAGTTTCTGTCCCAATTTCTGTCCCAGTCTGGCCCGGCTCCTTCAGGAACTACTTTATCTGATGTGTATATCAGCTGCTTATTTCTTCTTGGCCTTTACACACAGTAAAGGTTTACTGTGCTGCAGTTCTACATGTCTTTATTCTTTTGACCATTAGGGGGTCTCCAATGTAAACCCTTGAGAAATTAAACATTTTCAACAAATCTGTAATAAAGCTGCAACTTTTGGGGTTTTGAGGGTTTTTTTTTTTTTTTTTGGAGAGTTTTTTCAGGTTTGGAGGGTTTGAGGGGTTTTTGGACTGTTTTGGCGGGTTTTTTGGGTTTTGAGTTTTTTAGCATTTCGGAGGGTTTCAGAGGTTTTCTGAGTTTTTTTTTTTAATTATTTTTTTTAGGGTTTTGGAGGGCATTGGAGTGTGATGATCATGGTGACAATGTTGATGACGACGATGATGATGATGATGATGATGATCATGATGACAATGATGGTGACGATGATGATGACTATGACCATGATGATGACAATGTTGATGACGTGATTATTATGATGATGACGATGAAGATGATGATGACGGCGACGATGATGATGATAACGATGGTGATGATGATGACAATGACGATGATATGACTGCGATGATGGTGACGATGATGATGATGATTACGATGATGGTGACGACGATGATGGTGATTATGATTACGATGATGAGAACGATGACTATTATGATTACGATGATGGTGACGACGATGATGACGGCGACTATGATGATGACGGCAATGAGGGTGACAATGATGGCAATGATGACAATGACGACGATGATGACGATTATGAGGACGATGATGATGATGATGGTGATGGTGATAATGGTGGTGATGATGGTGATGATGATCTGAAGTCTTTATTTTCTCCTACAGCGTGTATGAAGCAGTGCTGCACGGAGCAGATGACGGAATGTCTGGACTGGATTATGGCTGAATGTAAGAATTTGTATTCAAAATTTCTGCAGAGTATGGTGATCTCCTTCATACAGAAGTCAGATGGTTGAGTAGGAGTAAGGTACTTCACAGTTTTATTTCCTTGGTGAGTGAAATTAAGGCTTTAATGGAACCGGGGGGGGAGGACACTAACTGTTGTCTGATGGCTGCTTGATCTTGCATTCTTGGCTGATGTGACAGAGAAACTGAATCAGCTCAATCTTCAGTTACAAGGTAAAGACAAAACCAATATGTGATATGATCAGTGCTGTGAAGGTATCTAAAGGCACACAACTGTCATTTTACCTTCAGCAATTGAAAACAAAAGATTGCAACACTTCCCACTCATTGGTAAAGATAGAAAGAAAGCCATGCAAATGCACCAAAGTTTGGATTGTACTTGAGTTATTGTGACCTTCCTGTCCAGGCTTGGGCAGGAATCTGAGGAAAGGTTCAGTGATTTTGAGAATCTTGAGATATGTGTGGCATTTGTTGCCAGTCTTTCATGGAGATAGACATGGATCACATTTCAAAGCAGATGGCTGAACTGTTCATGTCAATGCTGTAGAGATGGAGTTGGAGGTTATTAATCTCCAAAATCATATCCAGCTGAAATCTCAGCAACATTCACAACATTTCTGGAGAACTTGTAGACCCAGAAAACTACAAGAACATTCACGCAAGCTGCCCTCAAAGCATCTGCTTTATTTGGATCCTACAGACGCTTTGTGAAGCATGCGTGTTCTGATATGAACATGATCGAATCTAAATTCAGAACAAGACTGACAGAATGAACATTTAATAATTGCCTAAGAGTGAAACCTAAGTGCATACACACCAGCATATACCTCCCTTGTGGAATCAATGCAGTGTCAGTCAGCTCATTAACTGTAAATAAGTGTGAATGCACTTCATGTCATATTGGATATTCTGTGTTTGCAAACAGCAAAGAAGCACTAAGAAAACAAGTGGGAAGCCTGCGGCACATTATGTTGACCCATTTATTTTCAGGTAGGTGATTCCTTCCTTTTGTGCCAACTACCATAAAGCACCTCGAGAAACTCCCAAGTTACAATCTGTGCATTGGCCGGGAATCGAACCCAGGTCAACTGTTTGGAAGGCAGCTATGCTCACCTCTATACCACCAATGCCACGCTAGGCAATTCAACTCTGCTGAGCAAAAGTTTAAGTATGTGCTCTTCTCATCAGCAGACCATAGGCAACAGCTAAAGGGCACTCTTGTCGTGGTTTCTGTAGTGTAGTGGTTATCACGTTTGCTTCACACGCGAAAGGTCCCTGGTTCGAGACCCGGCAGAAACACGCTAGAACTTTTGAACTTTGCTTTAATAACTGACCGGTTGTCATCACCGTAGGATCAGGTCCTCTAGGAAACAGCCGGAAAGCGAGACCTTGGACAGAGCAGATTTCCTTCTTTTGTGCTTTTGTAGCAAAGCAGTTAACATTTGCTTACAAAATGAAAGGGAGTCTCTGGTTTTCCACAGAAAGGGGAAGCCTGGCTCTTCATTGCTCAATAAGACTCTGTGCGTGACTGGAAAATTTTCCATAAAGTACTGGTCACCAAGTTCACCTATCAGCAAGAGGTCTACGCCCGAAAAAGGCTGGGAGCGGTTTCCCTTCCATTGAGCTTTGTATCAAGGCAGATAACAGCTGCTTGCAAAATCACAGGCAGTCTCTGCTTTCCACTGAACGTGGAAGCCTGGCTCTTTCCTTCATCAAGAAGACAAGAGTAATGATGCGCTTGATTCGAGGTTGCAACTTGTAATTCCCCCACCGCCAAGCGGGAAAATGCAAAGCAAACGCACCCTCAACTTGAAATTGCCATTCGTCAACAGTGGGAAGTCTTCTGATCTACCAGTTCCTTTCCCTGTTCATCGAGTGACGTCGAGTCGGCATGACGGATTCAGAACTCACAAAGTGGCACTTACCTCAGTGGTTATTTGCTTTAGATCAGGGTTGTCCAGTCTTATCCAGAATGGGCCAGTGTGGTTGCAGGTTGTCATTCTAACCAAGCAGAAGCCACACTTTAGTCTATTGAAAGCCAAGATCAGCGGATCCAACAATTGGAATCAGGTATGGCTCCTGCTAGATTGGAACGAAAAGCTGAAGATTGGACAACACTGCTTAAGACCAATCAGCATATAGACATATTTGCTTATTAAATATAAAACATTGACTATATAGATGGCTGATTGCGGAAAATGTACACCTCTCATCACAGTTTGCATGCTAGCTTGTCGCTAACAAAAGACAGACACGGAGAGACTGCATTTTCTTACATTTTCGCCCCTGTTCACGGGTCAAACGTGCCCTGATGGATAATGACGTGTTTACAAACAGCAAAGAAGCACTAAGAATAGAAGTGGGACGCAGAAAGAGTTGTGGGAGGCCTGCCGAGAAGCCTATGGCACATTAGGTTGACCCATTTATTTTCAGGTAGGTGATTCCTTCCTTTTGTGCCAACTACCATAAAGCACCTCCAGAAGCTCCAAGTTACAATCCATGCATTGGCTGGGAATCAACCCCGGCCAACTGCTTGGAAGGCAGCTATGCTCACCTCTATACCACCAATGCCACGCTGGTAATTCAACGCTGCTGAACAAAAGTTTAAGTATGTGCTCTTCTCATCAGCAGACCATAGGCAACAGCTAAAGGGAGGTCCTGCAGTGGTTTCTGTAGTGTAGTGGTTATCACGTTTGCCTAACACGCAAAAGGTCCCTGGTTCGAGACCGGGCAGAAACAAGCTAGAAATTTTGAACTTTGCTTTAATAACTGACCAGTTGTCATCACCGTAGGATCAGGTCCTCTAGGAACAGCCGGAAAGCGAGACCTTGGACAGAGCAGATTTCCTTCTTTTCTGCTTTTGTAGCAAAGCAGGTAACATTTGCTTACAAAATGAAAGGGAGTCTCTGGTTTTCCACAGAAAGTGGAAGCCTGGCTCTTTCGTTGCTCAATAAGACTCTGTGCGTGACTGGAAAATTTTCCGTAAAGTACTGGTCACCAAGTTCACCTATCAGCAAGAGGTCTACGCCCGAAAAAGGCTGGGAGCGGTTTCCCTTCCATTGAGCTTTTGGAGCAAGGCAGATAACAGCTGCTTGCAAAATCACAAGCAGTCTCTGCTTTTCCACTGAATGTGGGAGCCTGGCTCTTTCCTTCATTAAGAAGACAAGAGTAATGATGCGCTTGATTCGAGGGGTAGGGGTAGACATGGCCAGGGAATAAGAGAAACAATACAGAGCAGCAAGTAGTTACACAGACTCCTGAATGTTCTCAATAACCATACATTTCATGTAAACACCAACCAGAAACACTGAAAATATATGTACACACTGTATTTCACAATAATTAACAATGGTCAAGTCCATCAATAACGCAAATGTCCAAGTCTGTTAAGTTCAGTACCCCAACTAAACTTTCTAAATCTTACGGTTCGGTCCCCATTTGGGCGCCACTCTGTAGCGTGGTACCTTATGGGGTTTGGACGCCAGACAGTTCAAATTAACAGTCACTTATAACTTATAATTTGGACATCACTCAGAATAAGGCTACTCAATTCTTACAAAATAAGTTTATTATTATTTATGCAATAAACATAAGAAAATACAGATTGTTTCAGTCATAGAAACTGAAATAATGAAAACCAAAAAGTTCCCCTACGTGGGATTAATAAACGCACCCATAAGGAAACAAGGCTCTATTCATAAAAGAAAATTTTCACACACAAAAGGCAGAAAAAAAACATTTAACCCCAAAATAATTCTTAACCAAAACAAAAAAGTTGTTCACTTTAAAAGCTGCACTTCAATGGCGGTGATTTAGGCGTACGGGAGTTCGTGAACCCGAAAGCATGGGAAACCGGCAGTCAGATTCCGCTTAACACTCGGAGTTCTTTACAGACAGTAACATCCAACGATTTAAACATACTGGTTCTCCACAAAAGTATTAAAGAAAGGATCTCAAAACCGTGATGTGCCTCCGAACCCTCAAAACTCCGCTCGCTCGTTTATTCACCTTGGCAGAATATTCCCGAAGTGTTCGCCAGCCTCCTGAATCAATATCCACAAGGTTATAATCCACAGTAAGAGCATTAGCATGGTCCTTGGCAAACGCACACCATCAGTTCCGCCATTCCCACCTGGCTCTCATTTCCGCGTCCCGCTTTCTCTCACCTAGTCACCTGTTCTTTTCATTGCTTCCTAAGACCCCACCCTTCTCTTCATCTCTTTTTTTACTTCCGTTAATTAAAACACCACGGAATGGAACGGACTCCGCTTCTGCGTCACTAAATGGTAAAAGGCACACTTATATAGCGCTTTTATCCAAAGCGCTTTACACTGTGTCTCATTTACCCATTCACACACCAACAGTAGCAGAGCTGCCATGCAAGGCGCTAACTTGCCATCGGGAGCAACTTGGGGTTCAGTGTCTTACCCAAGGACACTTTGGCATGTGGAGTCATGCTGGCTGGGAATCAAACCGCCAACCCTACGATTGGTGGATAACCCGCTCTACCACCTGATCCACAGCCACCCCTGTCACTGTGCAGCTATCTGTTACAAATGAATGGGAAAATATCCTTGGCATCCCTGCAATTCAAGGATGTTGTAATTGGTAAGTTGTGATGTCAAAAGTATCTGTACCAAGTTGATACTAAAATTTTAAAAAGAATGATACGATAAGTTTTTTTTTCAGTACCGGCAGTACCAAGTATTCTCCTGCTTTCTGATTGACTTTCTTTTGTAGGTATTAATTAACCGTGATTTCCACTCAGCCATCTTACTGGAATTTGTGTAGGTTAGGAATAAGACTGAGGATGGAGTTGTACAGTTTTGTAGTGTGTATCATTTGTAAATATTGTTAACTTCTTTACCATAGCCATGCTGAGGGAGGTGTTGACTAAATTAGAGATGGTGCTGGACCAACAAACCACTGAGCTTGCTTCAACTACAGGTGTTCCAGGTGCAGTCTTTGGATACTGATGAAGATTTACTGCCCTGCAAGATCTTCCTCAACTGCATAGTCTGGAGCAAAGGATGCAACAGAGCCCAGATTGCAAGCAAAAACTGGTGAGAATTTTTTTCTTTTTTGTTAACAATTGCTTGCACAATTACACAGCGACTGAGAGTGTTTGTTTTCTCAAGGTGACACACTCGTACTCAAAGCACAACATTCAACACCACTTTGATATGAGGGAACAGTTATGACCTAATCTTTGGTAGAGGAGCAAAACATGGAAAGCACACAGGGCAGGGTAACTGCAGGAGTAGTGAGAAGCACTGACACAGTTGACAAGGCAATAAATGCTTATTAATTATTTATATTTTATATTATTTTATATTATATTATTGTTTTAAAAATCATCGGTTTCGGGTAAACTGGTTGGCGCTTATTGACAGGGCAGATGTGCTTGACTGCACCTGGCGCATATTGAAGAGGGTGATTGCTAACTCCCTGGCAAAGAACCTCAATTGGAGGGGAGTCAATGGAAAGACTTCACTGGCCACTCTCCAACTTGGAGAGGTCATGATTGGTAAGTATATCTGTTTACATACAGAAGAGAGAAGATGTAAACATCTGTTTACATCTGAGAGAGACATACATGTCTCTCTCAGATGATATGTAAGGGGTAATAGCTAGATGTGCATTAAACGATTTTAGTGCATGATGTGGAGGAAAAGAACCACTCGTTCAAATCGTCACCTAGCCATGGATTACCCCGCTTATACCATGGTCTTTCCACAATTAATAACATTAAAGCTGTCATTGATTTTAGAAGCACAAACTTTGATTAGAAGTTTAAAATGACAGTTAATTTCTATTAGTTAGGTCGTTAGATCTGGAATTTTGCCCGATATAAATCAGACACAGAGATAAAGTAGTGTGATGAGATTACATTTATTTGAATGAATTGACAGATATCTATCAGAGACAGAGAGATTAAGCATATATGAATTACCTGCATCATGTGCCTCTCAGCAGTCAGTCAGTGCGTTTACATGGACAACAACAATCCACTGTTAACCCGATTAAGACGATACTTTGATTAAGAAACTACCATGTAAACAGCAATTTTTAATTACCTTAATCTGATTAAAGTCAAGTTACTCGAAGTAAGCACTAATCGAATTAAGACATGTCGAGTACTCCTGTTTTAGTCGCATTATCAACGTGTATTACAGACATGTAAACACCTGAATCACATTATTAACGTCGTGTGAGTTTCCACCGCATTTTGCGACAGGACACGTACACACACGGCAGTGCTCAACATTTTTACGGCGAACAAGAGAGCGCGGCTGCGTCCCAAACCGCATACTCGCCTACTATAGGCCTGTAGTGGGGAAAATACATCTATCTCAGCTACTATAGAGACGCTAAGTGCACGGTTTGGGATGCAGCTCACGGCTTCAAGCAGTTGTCTATTTGCACGTACAGCATGACAAATAAATAACTGCGCTTAAAGCGTTCATAAAAAAATTAAATAAAAACACCCAAAACTGTATACTATACCATAACGAAGACGAACTGTATGTTGATACGTGAAATTCTGGAGGGACGTCGGATGGCGTGGCGCGGTGACGTAATGACGCGGGCTGTTAATCTAATTATGTTCTATAACATGTAAAATGGGAACATGACAGGAGTATTCTAAAAGCGACTCATGTAAACACCTTAATCACGTTATTATCTTACTCAGAGTAAGGTCAATAATTAGATTACTGCTGTCCATGTAAACATAGTCAGTGTTGCGCAGCAGTAGTGTAGTAAAACTGAGAGTTGAATTACTTCACAAACAGTGATGGTAACACCTCATTGCTGAGAAATATAATGTAACTTTTCACCAGCAAAGCTATTTTTTTTGTTAAAGTTGCAGACAGCGCGGGCAAGAAGTGTCTGTGTGTATGAATGTGTGTTCACGAATGTCTCTGTGTGCTCGAGTGTCTGTGCGTGTGTGTGTGTTTGTGTGTGCATGTAGGCTGCGCGTTGATTTAGAAATGCTCACAGTGATCAAACTGACTGGAACTACCTGTGCAATAAACGGTTATAATGCACACCTTCCAGCCAATCAGAATCCAATATTCACACTGACCATGGTATAAACGTAATTAATGCTTAAGATTCATAATAACCTTACGATATGTATTGCTTTCTTCCAATGTTCATAGAAACCTCTTCACGGCTAAAGCTGCAGAGATGGAGGTCGAGGGGACCATGAAGAGGTGGCTCCAGCTGGCATCAGATCGAGAGTGCGGGCGCAAGAGAAGACTTTTGAAAACTTTTGCAAAAAGAAGGTATTTAGAGTGTTTTAACTGTGGTGTCTTTGTTAATTTGTTAAAATGTTCATATTATAGTCTATTTTTGATTGTTTATAAAAGTCCTTGCTGTTTTTAAGTGGTTGAAATTGTGTGTGTGTGTGTGTTGGTAGCTGGGTGGCTATACAGTTGCGGTCGGAAGTTTACATACCCCTTGCAGAATCTACGAAATCTTAATACTCTTAACAAAATAAGATTGATCATAAAAATCCTAAGTTTCTTATTTAGTACCACCATGAATAAGCTATTTCACATAACAGATGTTTACATATAGTCCACAAGATAATAGCTGAATTAATCAAAATTACCCCATTCAAAAGTTTACACACGTTTGATTCTTCATACTGTGTGTCGTTACCTGAATGATCCACGACTCTTTTTATGTGTTATGATAGTTGTTCATGAGTCCCTTGTTTGTCCTGAGCAGTTAAACTGCCCACTGTTCTTCAGAAAAATCCTCCAGGTCCTTCACATACTTTGCTTTTCCTGCATATTTTAGCCCTTTCCAGTAGAGGTTATATGATGTTCCGTTCCATCTTTTCACACTGAGGACAACCGAAGGACTCGTACATGACGATTCCAAAAGGTGCAAACATTCACTGATGCTCAAGAAGGTAACAGCATGCATTAAGAGCCTGGCTGTAAACGTTGTAAACAGGATGATCATGTAAATTTTTTTGTCTTCTGGGATACTTCTTCTATGCTGTATTAACCATCTTTCTGTAATAAACCTTTTTCACCTCAGAGGACGAGTCTGCAAGTGTTGTCTAATTTCCACGACACACCTCAGTTTTTACATTTTTTAATTTTATTTTTAAGAAAAATAATTAAAATTCAATAACCTTTTGACTGTATGAGGTACTGGTAAATGAGAAAAAACATAGTACTACTTTCATAAAATGTCATGTGCAGCTTGATGCTAATTATAGTAATGTATAGTAATTCTGAGTCTTGAACAGTAAACTCTCAAGTGTCATTGTCATGTCACAGCAAACCAGCGACTCCGTTTCCCAGAATGCACCTCAGACTACAAACATGGCAAACACAAACTACAACTCCGAACCAACACACCGACATTGTTAACCTTCTCCAGAATACTAATCAGACAAACCTGTTACCAGTGAACCCACTACATTAGAGAAGGAAATACTGGATGTGAAGTGTATTAGTGCTAGTGTGTGTGAATAGACTATCAGTTTAGATACTGACCCTGAACACTACTAACATGCAGTGCTTTCTTGGGGTGGTGCTGAAGTTGGAGTTGAACCGGTAAGAAAGATATTAGAGAGAGGCTTCCTTACACTCCTGAGGATGTTCAATTAGAACCTGCACCAAACTCACCTGATTCAAGTCATCAGCTAATTAAGCGGCCTGCACGAGCTGAGGTGGGTGCTTTAGAGCAGATAAAACACCAAATGTGTTAGATAAGAGTTCAGAGCCTGTGTTCTAGACACATGATTTAGAGTGGAGACCTAGGCTTAGACCTGAGCTTTGGAGTTATTCTGATTATAGGTTTCAGTGAGGAAGTGACTGAAGTTAAGGAGAGGAACTGAAAATAAAGTTATAGTCTTTCTGAGTAAACAGAATAAGGCTATATTATTGTTACCGGGGGAAAAAAAAGAAACTCGTAGCAGCGCTGATGAAATACATATACATAACAAAAACTGCTAGGAAAAAAAACTCGGAACATTTGCTTAGCCTAATACGTTTTTTTTCCATCTGCACAAAATTATTTCAGCAGCCGCTTTTGCAATAAAAAGACTTAAAGTCGAGGGTCCCTGTAAGTATCTACGGTGAGAGAGAGAGAGAGGAGCAGTGAACCATTGACATCATGTACAGAGTTAGCATGAAGGTGTGATTGACAGTTTTTAGAAATCACTTCCTAATCCTATGCTAAGATGAATACTACTAGGCTACTACTATAATAATAATAATAATAATAATAATAAGGAGAAGAAGAAAGATAGATTAAAGGTTGAGGAGTAAAATCAATATAAAGTGGGGCTGTTTTATCTTCAGCAAGAATACCTAGTGCTAATAAGTAATTTGTCAACAACATTGTATATATCTAGTGCCTGGTAATCAACCTCCTCACCTGGTGAGAGGACAGTCCACTCATCCTCACATTTCACACAGTATGAATAATAATGATAACAAAAGGAAGTAAAGCTAAATGAATGTTTTAACTGAGAGCAATACTTTGTACCCATATTTCCAATTGTATAGTAGATTGCACACAGTTTTTGCTTGTTACGTTCAGACCCGAGGGGATTGCAAACTTCAAAAGCACCATCGTCATTATAACATTCTTCCTCAACTTCCTCAAGCAGATGCTGAGGATCATCAGCCATAGTCCGTTGTAACACAGTGTGTTTATGCTTTTGGTAAATATGACATCTAAAGGACTCATACTTAGAAAGGTCCTCTGACAGTCATTAAGACCACAAGTTATTGAAAAATTTGCCTCTTGCGCATGAATGAGACCAATGTGCTGGATTAATTTGACAATCGTTCTCCGAGAGCATTTAGGATAACAGAATAGGCGAGGCATTTTTGGCAGATATTACTGTAAGAGGTTGATTACCCTGGTAACTGGAGTAGGTAGAGGCTTGTCACCATCCACAGTAAGTTTCAAAACATATTGCTGAAGAAAAATCAGAGTGTTCTTCAAATGAGATGGATATGTTGAATTGAAGACAAAATAAGCACAAAATGAAGCAAGAGCCCTTTCATCCACACCGCTATCCCAGCAGATCTCTATCCCATCGACTTTGATGACTGCAGTGACTCTTCTTGTAAACACAGTTTTGCAGTCAGTGACTTCTGGTGCTTGTAGCAGTAACAGCAGACTTTCTATGACAGCGACCCGCCTTCGGGCCTCAGCTTCATTAACTGTTTTTTTTAAGTGTTGGGGTTTTTTTCACTGTAGAAGTTCACTACAACTGTAGAAGTTGTAGAATAAATTCCCCATGAACAACACTGACTGGAGCACATGCCAATTAGAAAGATTCAGGTGATGGACTATTAGCAAGTTATTGTCATTCATTTGTATAATTCCAACAATTATTATGTTTTTCACTATTTAGCTGTCTTTTTACTTTAAGGATCTAATAAATTGCATATATGAAATGATTTTATTTACAAGTATCATGTTTGTGATTTTAGGTTATTCGTCATTTAGTACAGCTTCTGACCATTAAATCAAAACAGACTTGTGATTTGATGACATAATGCTTATTTATTTAGAAACAGAAGTACCTAAATACAAACATGCTAAATACTTTATATTTTTATATATAAATAACCAGGTGAAAAAGAAGACAACCTTCCAATTGTGAAACTGGTTATTAAAGCCCTTAATTAAGTGTATTGTCCATGCAGTGTGCACAGATGTCCTTCTCATCTAGGGATAAAATGTTCCGCTGGCCCTTTAAGAAGCAGGAACGTGAGTTCCCGTTCTGCCCAGGAGTATCGCGAGAGTTCACCTGCGAGTAGCGCGATTTACAACGCGATGCAGGTGCTTCTTATGAAGTGTGAGAACCGGGAAGTTCTTGTGCATGAAGCAAGACTTTAAGTTTAAAATCACAATGGAGCCACTGAGCAGTGAGACTAAGCGTACTCGTCAGGCTTACATCTGAAGACCAAACATCTGTGGTGAAGTTCATCGCGGAGTGGTTATGAAGAAGCTCGTGAATATGATCTGCCATACGGTTGTATAACTCCGGTAAGCAGACGAATGTGAAATAACGCCGACTCGGTAAAGTGTAGCGAGACTCAAGGAGTTTTACCAGTCGCTGAAATCCCATGTCCTTCACTACAGAGCATGGTTGATCATCAAGCGCCATAAACTCCAATACTTTCTGAGTAATTTCTAGAGTTTTGTGCTGTCAGATTATCAGATGTTTTTAAATTATCGATAGATGAAAAATAGCCGTTCGGTATCGGCCGATACATCGGTGCATCTCTAGTTAAAACCAAGAATATAATGGGTAATTGCATATTTCATTTTAATTGACCCCCCTTTTTTTTTTTTTTTTTACTGAAGCAGCCTTATATGGTCTTGCATGTGTACAAATATTATATTTGTATGTGTATGTTGTATTTCCTACTGTCGATAAGGAAAGGGAAAAGGAGACAGACTCATATTCTTGGTTGTACAAAACCACACTGTAACTTCAATTCAGTTCCAGTTTATTTGTATAGCGCTTTTTACAATAGACGTTGTCTCAAAGCAGCTTTACAGAAACATATAAACATGGTATACAGATTTTAAATGTGCGACAGTCAACACTGGAACCAGCAACAGACAGGTCATTACAAAATTATGGATAGACGGAATGTTAGAAAAAGAGCAGTAAAAAAGGTCAATGTAATGCTCACCTCATTTGGAAGTCATTTAAGAAAAAATGATCTTGGTGCTGCAGTGCGAGATGACGAGATAACTTCATCTAATATCCAAAATGTTGCTGGTGGCACATATCATTATTTTGGTATTCTTAAAGCTTTGTCCAAAACCATGGAAAGAATCTGGTCTTATATTCTAGAGAAGTATGAATTCAAACTTCAACTGAACATGGATGGCTTACCACTGTTTAAAAGTTTGTCTTTGTAGTTTTGGCCCATTATAGGGTTACTGCAGGGTTATACTAAGAAACCAGTTGTCATTGCTCTGTTCTGTGGTAAATCAAAGCCAACATCACGAACTGACTATTTGAAAGATCTAGTCAGTGAACTGCAAGGGTTAAGCAAGGGATTTGCCATAAATGGGAAGCAATTTTTCCTAAAAGTCGCATCTATCCTGTGTGATGCTCCAGCTAGAGCTTTTATAAAGGGAATTAAATCACATACTGGTTATTCAGGTTGTGACGAGTGCATCCAATCTGGTGTGTACATCAACCATAGAATGACCTTTCCTGAGATCAACAGCCCACGTAGGACTGATGAGTCTTTTATCAACATGTCTGATGAAGACCATCATACTGAAACATCTCTTTTAAGCTGCAGGAATTGGCATGGTATCATGCTTTCCACATGATTACATGCACCTTGTATGTCTTGGTGTTATGTGAAAACTGCTGGACTTATTGCTTGCTTCAGGGCCTTTATGTTGCCATTTGTCTGCTCGCCAAAGTGTTATAATCTCAGACACACTTGTTAGCTTCAGACGTTATATTCCTGAGGACTTTGCTAGGAAACCCAGGCAATTCTCGGAAAGACTGAGGTGGAAAGCAACAGAATTGCGATAGTTTCTGTTAGACACAAGTCCAGTGGTTCTTCTTGATGTGCTGTCAGAACCAATGTACAGCAATTTTATGTTATCTGTTGCTATCTTTATACTCTCCAATCCACTCTTTGTATAGTTCTTAATGACTTTGCTCACAGTTTGCTAGTGTCATTTGTAAAGCATTTTAGTGAGTTGTATGGTCCTGAATTTGTTAGCTACAATGTACATGGGCTAACCCATCTTTCTGAGGATGTCAAAAAACATGGAAGCCTTGACTTCTTGTCTGGGTTTCTGTTCGAAAACTTCCTGGGACAAATAAAGAAAATGATAAGAACTCCACACCATCTCCTATTACAGGTTATACGGCGACTCTCAGAAATGGATTCATGGTAACTGCTGAACATTTGGATATGAAAATTGTCTTGAAAAAACAACATGAAAATGGCCCAATTCCACCAGATTTTAATAAAGTTGACCAGTTCCAGGAGGTTGTTCTAGGTAGCACTAGAGTTAATCTCTCATGTATGGGAGAAAACTTAGAATTGAAGGCTGCATTGGTGTAGTAATGAATATTCTTCAATGTCAGGAGAAGGTAAAGTGCTTAAAACACTTATCCAAATGAAAAGCTTACAGCACCTAGTATTCCCATTCAGTCTCCCAACCAAGTACTAACCAGGCCCAACAAGATCAGGCTTTTTAAAAAATTTTTTATTAAAAGTATTCAAAAATTCCATTAAAAACATATTACAGCATAAATACTTTTTCACATTAAAATACATCAGAATGTACATTATTTTTTAACAATAAATCCTAAATTCATAAACATTTATTATTTACATCCATTGTAATATCAGTTTAAAACACAGTCAGTCCTTAAAAAATAAATAACTCTTATATTCCTAATATGATAAAATTACCCTTGTTGTCCTGGCACTTTCCATTGTAAATCATTAAACACCTTACATACGTCTGGCGTAAAAACATTATAAAATTCATCCATTTTATCTTCTTGTTTAAAATAGAAAAACAAACATTCTATATATTTTTCCACTTTTCTTTTAAAAACACGCTCTACATCCATTACAATTTTTTTCTCTTTTTGCCACAACTCTTCTCTCCCATATTGCACTTTTTAACATCACAAGCAGATTGATCAGTTTATTGTTTTTACACTTTTTATCCACTCCTAACATGACGACTTTATTCCATTCTGTGTCTCATTTTTTCCCCTCTCAGTTGTTCAATTATTTTCTTACATTTCACATTAAAATCTTTCAACACTTTGCAGTGTAAAAGCAAATGTAAAAACCCTTCTTCATCATCGTTACATACTTTACATATTGCATTTTGCTCCATTCCTATTTTGTTCAGTAGGAAGTCTGTAAATATTACTTTATGTCTGATAAAATACTCTAGGTTCTCTAATTTCCTTTCTACGATCGTCCCTTTCATGTTATTCCATATGCTTTCTTCTTTAAGGTCATTGAATTTCTGTTGCCAGTACTCATTTACAATAGGTTTTTTAAAAACTCCATCTCTAAAAAGGCTATAAAACATTTTCACTGTACATTCTTTAAAAGCAACCAGTTTTTCTCCCACCTTCACATAGACCTCTCTTCCTGTTCCCCCCTCTTCCATGCTTTCAATTCTCTTTATCCACTCTTTGGGTATTGCTTTTTTGATGACATCGTACTTATTTATTATTTCTTGTCTGTTAAAATCCTCTTTCGCCTCCTCCATTGCACCTACTATACACTGTACAGGTAAAAACCCTTCTTTAAATTCATATAAACATCCCTAACCCTTGTGATTCCCACCTCCCTCCATTTCTTTAAAAAAAATCTCTTTTGCTTGATTTAAAATGCTGTTGTTTAAGAATAAAGGCTGATTTAAAATGTTCTCTCTGCCTCGGGGTTTAAAATGTACATTGGTTAAGAATTTCCCCCAGGTGCTCATCATTTCCTTATAAAAATCTGGTAACTCTTCCATCATCCAGTTCTTTGTTTTCATCCATAAAATATTATCTCCCAAATTAAAATTCCCACATTTGTTTATAAAATATTCCATTGTTTTTTCCCATGCTGCTTTATTTTCATCATCCATATACTTTTTTATTATTTTCACTCTCAAACTGTTTTTCCTTTGCTCAGCATCCATTAAACCCAAACCCCCCCTTTCCAGCGCACCTATTAAAGTATTGTACGCGATTCTTGGTGGCTTTCTGTCCCATAAAAAATCTAAAAAACATTCCTTCAGCTTTTGTTCTGCCCACAACGACATAGGTGACACACATAAGGTATACCGTAACTTAGACACCATCAACACATTTAAGATTAAAACCTTCCCTTTTAAATTAAGAGTCCTCAGTTTCCAAAGATTCAGTCTTCTTTCAATACCTCCTAATGTCTTCCCACATGGTTTCCGTTGCTTTCTTTTCATCCTTCCCATTTAAAACACCTAAGATCTTTATTTCTTTTGTTTCTTTGAAAGTAAAATGATTTGTTAAATCTGTAACCCCTCCAAATCTCATATACACTGTTTTTTCTTCATTTACCTTACCTCCTGAGCTTTTACAAAACATCTGTACAATTTCCATGACCTTTTTAACACTCTCCATTTCTTTTACTATCACTGTGGTATCATCCACATATTGAAATATTTTGTCCTTTTCTTTACTTCCTTCAACACCTATTCCTTTTATTTTTTCTTCTTGCTTTATGGCTAGTCCTAGTGGTTCTGATACGAGTGAATATAAAAGAGCTGATAGTGGACATCCTTGTCTTATGGATCTTTTTATTTTAAAACACTATGTTAAAAACCCATTACATTTTATTCTCGTTATTGCCCCTCTATATAAAATTTTAATCCATTTAATAAAATTCTTTCCGAAACCAAAACTCTTTAAAATTCCAAATAAATAATCAAGTTCTACCCTGTCAAAAGCTTTTTCAAAATCTAAACTAATTACATAGGCTTCTTTGTTTTTGGTTTTCATGTATCTGATCATATCTTGTATGCTTAATGTTGTGTCTGCTATGTCTTTTCCTTTTACCCCGTACACTTGATTTGTTTTAATTATGCTTTCATTACTTCTTTTAATCTGTTGGCTAAAATTTTTGCTAAAATCTTTAAATCAGTGTTGAGCATTGTAATCGGTCTGTAGTTATTTAGGTCTACCCTTTCTCCTTTTCTTTTATATATCAACTTGATCAATCCCGTTCCCATTCTTTGGCTCATCTCTCCTTTCTTAAAAACCTCATCATATACTTCTTTCAGGGTGCTAGTTAAAAAATCCTTAAAAACGATATAAAACTCACTCCCCAAACCATCTATCCCTGGACTTTTCTTTCTATTTAATTCGGTTATAGCTTTTTCAATCTCTTCCTCTCTTATGTCTTGATCACATTCTTTTTTTTATCTTCCTCTCCTACTTTTGTTTTTATTTGCTTCAATAGTAGTGCTTTTTCTTCTTCTTTTACTCCCTCTGAATTAAATAGCTTTTCATAATATGCTTTTATTTCTTTCAGAATTTCCTCATTTTTTTCTACTACTTCTCCATTTTCTCCTTTTATTGTTTCAGCTTTCCCTTTTTTCCTTTCCAGATCGAAAAAAAATTTTGTGCACTTTTCTCCTTCCACCATATACTTTGCTTTGCTTCGCAACCTTGCACCTTGATATTTATTTTCTTCCATTTCTTTCAGTTCTTCCTCTATTACTTTTAATTTTTGTATATCTTTTTCTTTCTCATTTAATTCTTTTTCCCATCGTTCCCTTATTTTTCTTTCTTTATTCTTTTTGCTTTTCTGTATTTGTCTGCAATATTTTATGGTAAATTTTTTCACTGCATACTTCACATTTTCCCACCATATTCTTTTATCTTCCACATACATTCCATTTTCTTTTTTGTTTCCAATGATATCTTTTATCTTTTCAACATATTCTTCATTCTTTAAAACCTGTGTTTAAGACCCATACCCCTGGCCCTCTTTTCACTGTACTCCAGTCTATTTGCATAAAAAGTGGCTTATGCTTCACTTAGGCTTGTTTCTTCATACCTCATCCCTTCTATAAAACCTTCTATGTTCCTTGTACATAAAACAAAGTCAATTCTTGTTTTGCACATAAAATTCCTGACTATCTGCCTCCTTGAGTATTCTTTTTTCTTTTCATTCCTTTCTCTCCATATGTCAATCATGTTATTTTCATCCATCAGTGATTTTAGCTCTTTTCTCCCAGTGTCAGTTTTAAAAACCATTCCTTCAGCCATATCCAATTTACTAAACACTGTATTAAATCCCACATTATAATAACTTGATTGATCCCTTAAAAACTTAAAATACTCTCTTTTCCTGCTCCCCTGTTGGTGCATGTACGTTGACCACCACCACTTTCCTCTCTTCATATTCTATCTCTACCGCCATACATTTCCCAAATGTGTCCTTATACACTATTTTACATTTTATGTCTCTATTTTCTTTTATTAGTATTGCTACTCCTCTGCCAAACTTATCATCGCCATTGTTATAAAATATTTCCCCATTCCATCTTTTCCTTATTTCACTTATATACCCATCTCTCCAGTTAGTTTCTTGTAATACAATCACATCTTCCCTTTTACACATTTCTTTCACTTTTTCAATTTTTTTTACATTTAAAAGTCCTCTTGCATTAAATGTAACAATTCTTAAAATCATAAGACGGAGGAAAACGTACAACAAACTCATCTTTTCAGTCAATCCCCTCCAAGTCCTTTAGACACTCATACCTGTTTTCATGTTTAAGTGCATCCTTTTTAATCACTCTTTTTCTGGCTCCAAATAAAAAGCTTACAGCACCTAGTATTCCCATTCAGTCTCCCAACCAAGTACTAACTAGGCCCAACTTTGGTTTTTAGTTGTTTTTTTTTAGTTATGCCTGACCCCATCCCTAACCCCAACCTTTGAACCCCTTCGCTGACCCTAACTCCAACCCTAACCATAACCTTGAACCCTATGCCTGAGCCCAACCCTAAGCCTAACCATCTCCCCATCCTTTAACTTCATTCCTTAGCCTAAGCCTTACCCTAACCCTAAATAGTCCAATTTTTTATCAGAAAAGGATAGATGCATAGTCCATTAAAAACGAAATAGTCCATTTTTAAACCAGAAAAGGATAGATACACAGACCATTCTTCACACATAAAGACAGGATAAAACCCTGAAAGTATGATGGATGAAAAAAGAGAAGGAAGATTTAGATGTGCCAGTGCGCAATAAACCCGAATCTGGGGTTTTATTTAAGAAATAAGCAATTCAAAAAACCTAACCCCTAACCCCCCTAACCCGCCCCTCCTGAACATATCACAGAGGCAAAATCAGGTAGAGTATCCTCGGACTCCACAGACGATGGGCTCTTAGATATCATTGATCTAGACAATAAACCAAACAGACATATCAACACGGATAGAAAAGCGGTAGATTGGTCCATCATTCGCAAACCTGTAGTTTTCACGGGGGACTCCAATCTCAGTCGGATCCCTAAAATCAAAAGTCCAAACACACAAGTCGAAAGCTTTCCGGGGGCCAACTTCCTACACATGGCCAAAATTCTGCAGAAACAAAAACCACATCCACTTGTACATAAGGTAATTCTGTCCGGGGGTTTAAATAACAGGGGACAACATCCGTACAAAACGGCCATGAAACAACTGCAGTGCCTTTGAAGAACTGCCCAATCAAATTTTGTATTCCCAAATGCCACAATTCACACACCCGTTATTCAATTTTCAGAATCCCTACCTCCACAGGAGCAGCAGAATCTGGAGGTGATGAATAAATACATTGTCACACGGTAGTCCATTGTGGGAACTAAACAGATTGTTTTTCAGGGTCGAGAAAGATCACATCCACTGGACCGCAGAGACGGCACAACGTATGTTTGATGGTTGGTGCGATCAATTAAACTATTGAGGACGGAGACGTGCAATGACCACTCGCACTCCAGTATTTTCAGTCTGTCCAAAACTTTTCATTTATCACAGGGAGAGAGGCTGCTGCTGGAGAAGGGGCTTACCTTCATCACGACGCCAGGTGGGTCGGATCTTGGGGATCTTAAGAGGGATGTCCATTTGCACACTAGAAAGTTAAAGATCTTAAACTATTTTGACTTCCAGACACAAACCAATACCACCCCATTCATAGAAACGTCCAAATGGGAACCGCCAATTGCAGCATGTAACACACACATCAGACGACTAATTAAACACAATCACATAGCCATAGGCTCAAACAGATCTTTTAAAACATCTGACAATTTATCACCCACACAGAAAAGGGCAATCCGTTCACTTAAAACAAACACAGACATCATCTTAAAACCGGCAGATAAGGGGTCGGGGATTGTCATTTTGGACAAAGCTCAATACATTTTCGAGGCTAAAAGACAACTGAATAACACCGACCATTACATCCCTTTGAATCACTCGCTACAAGCCGAGACTAAATTAATTATACAAAACGTCCTGAATAGTTTGCATCAGGAAAAATACATCAATCTAAAACAGAAACATTATTTAATGGGTCCAGATGTTCCCAGGCCTAGACTGTTCTATCTATTACCGAAATTACATGCTGCACCAGAAACATGGACCATCCCAGGCGAGATCCCCAGGGGCCGCCCGATAGTGTCAGGACTCACTTCCGCAGTCCATCGCATGGCCCAATACATTGATAGTTTTTTAAATCCGTTGTCACAAACACCTCAAAGCTACATAAAGGACACACAGGACTTTATTGCCAAAATACAAAACATCAGCATCTCAACGATTCATTTCTCTTTACAATTGACATAAACAGCCTATACACAAATATATCAACAGACTTAGGACTGAAAGCTGTTCAAAAAGTTTTCAGAAATCACCCGGATCTAAACAGACCGGATAAATACATTTTACAACTCTTAGAAATAGGCCTAATGCGGAATGACTTTGAATTTGACTCACAGTTTTACTTGGAGGTCCAAGGTACAGCAATGGGCAAAAAATTTGCACCAGCATACGCAAACATATCCATGGCAGAATGGGAAACATCCCTTCTAGATGGATGCAAATTTAAGCCCCTAGTTTACTACAGATACCTGGATGACATCTTTGGGGTTTGGCAGCACGGAATGGAGGAATTCGATCGATTCATCATACTTGCAAACACACATCATCCGAACATCACAATAAAACACAACGCTAACAGACAATTCATTCAGTTTCTAGACACTGGTTTTCTTGGGTGAACCTGTTGAGCAGTCCAGGGCACTCAAGACTAAAGTGTACTTCAAAAAAACAGACACGCATAGTCTTTTACACAAATCGAGTTTTCATCCAAAGCATACGTTCAAAGGGATAGTTAAGTCCCAGTTAATATGTTTCCACCGCATCTGTACGGATGAGAACGACTTCCATGACACTACTCGAATACTGTTTAAAGCCCTTAGACATTGAGGCTACAGTCGCAGATTTTTAAGACAAATCAAAGCCACAACACTGAGGGAAATAAAGACTCCACCTCCAGACACCCTGCTGCCGAACCCCCAACAGGTCATCCTGTTAATAACTACCTACAATCAACAAACACTAGCCTTAAATAAAAAAGTTAAAAACAATTTTGAATGCACTCAACACAAACTACCGGTTTTACAAAAATTCAAAGTCATTTCGGCGTACAGAAAAAACAAAAACCTTAAGGATATCTTGGTCTGTTCCAGATTCAGCTCTAAAACTCTCCGGCAGCGGTCTCCGTGGCAAGCGTACCATAGAAAAATAAAATATATTTTAGGTACACCCATAACACAAAATCTAATCTTGAACACAAGCAATATAGTGTACTGTATAACATGTGCATATTGTCGGAAACGCTATATTGGGGAAACTAAAAACACACTAGCGGCAAGGTTAAAACAACATTTACACAACATCAAGAATAACACCAAAAATACAAAATTGATTCATCATTTTAAAGAACACGGGATACACCAATTGACAATCTCAGGGTTGGAATCTAACACTGCATGGACAGATAAACAGAGGAAGAGAAACGAGTTTAAATGGATACACAGATTAAGAACATGGACTCCCGTGGGACTTAATGAGAGGGGGAGAAGTTTATGGTAAGACACCGGTTTTAAACCATAAAATGACATTACATTGAGCGTATATGTAAACCCGGAAATGGTTTAAGAAATATAAATAGGGAATTCAAGTTTTGAGGGGAATCATAAAATAACATTATCCATAAATAAAAATGACATAGGTTTGAATGGCGGAAGGTGGGAAAGGGGATTGAGGAAAACCCTTTGGATTATTATTATTGCGTGTATTGAATGACTGACTGAATGGAGTGAAATGCATATTTTAAGCACTTACCTTTCTTTTTGCAGAAGGGACCGAAGCACTTACACGTTGTACTCAACGACACTGAGTGGAATTGGCACTTACTTTTTTAAGCACTTATCCTAGATCCTTAGTCAGCCATCCAGTATTGAACCTGTAGAAAAGAGGAAAAGAAAGCATTTAGAGAACCATTCCACACACAACTCAATCCCTCATCCCCAATTTCCCATCCCAACCCTTGAACCCTATCCCTGACCCGGGCCCTAACCCTAACCTTTGAACTCTACCACCGACCCTAACACTAACCTTTGAACCCTACCGCGGACCCTAACCCCAACCCTAACCATAACCTTTGAACCCTACCGCTGACACTAACCCTTGAACCCTATGCCTGACCCCAACCCTAACCCTAAACCTAACCTTTGAACCCTAACCCTAAACCTAACCTTTGAACCTGATCGCTGACCCTAACCCCAACCCTAACCATAACCTTTGAACCCCATGCCTGACCCCAACCCTAAGCCTATCCATCTCCCCATCCTTAAACTTCATTCCTTAGCCTAAGCCTTACCCTAACCCTAAATAATCCAATTTTTTTTTATCAGAAAAGCATAGACACATAATCCAGTAAAAACCAAATAGTCCATTTTTAAACCAGAAAATGATAGATACACAGTCCATTCTTCATACATAAAGACAGAATAAAACCCTGAAAGTATAACAGATGAAAAAAGAGAAGGAAGATTTAGATGTGCCAGTGCGCAATTAACCTGAATCAGGGGCTTTATTTAAGAAACAAGCAATTCAAAAAACCTAACCCTAACCCTGGCAGACTGTTGGGGGGGGGCATTGTAAATTCAAAAACCTAACCCTAACCCATAACCATTGCTCTAACCGTAACCTATGACCCCTAAAATTTAACCTAACCCCAGCCTCTAAACCTAAACATAACCTACCCCAAACTGTAGCTACACACACACAAAATATGTAAATTATAACCTGATCCCAACTTAATCCCTATAAAACCTAACCATTGTTCTAACCGTAACCGCTGACCCCTAAAACTTGACCTAACCCCAACCTCTAAACCTAAACATAAACTATCCCAAACTGTAGCTGTACACACATAAAATAAATAAATTATAACCTGATCCTAATCCATAAAAACCTAACCATTGCTCTAACCGTAACCACTGACCCCTAAAACTTACCTTAACCTCAGCCGCTAAAACCTAACCATAGCCTATCCCAAACTGTAGCCGGACCCACATAAAATAAATAAATCATAAAGTCAGGGCCAACACCATCATCAAAGCCTGAATCAGAAGAAACAGCTTGGGCCCCAACCACTTCTACACTCAACTACAGATAAAGAAGAAAGCACAAGTTCGGGTAGAACTACAGCCAAATATCATCAGGAAAAGCCTCACTCTTTTGTGAATAAAAGAAGAAAAGCCCAACTTCAGGTGGAGCTACAGCCAAATGTCAGCAGCGAAGCCTCAAACGGGACGAACATCTTAGCCCCAGACAACTAATTACCACCTCCAACTGAATACCATCTCCACAGCCCATTGAGAACTCGCTCGTGACCCACCAACTATAAAACCTAATCAGGTTAGACTCGATTAGATTTGTTAAATCGGCAGACGCCAAGCCGGGGTCTGCCGCATGAACAATATCTATGCTTAACAAGCACCGGCCCGTGCACCTTCCTTGGTCCCCTATTCAACCACGCAATGAACTGTGATGGGGGGGGTCATTGTATTCTTACCAAATCCTAACCCTAACCCTTTTAAATGGTGCGAGACCAGCATGATGTCCTTCTGCACTGTCCTAGCCAGGAGATTAATATTGTTCAGATGGAAGGATCCTGTTCCACCAGTGTATGGTCACTGGGTCAGGGAAGTCATGTCTCATCTTAAGTTGGAAAAGATTAGGTACACTGTCAAGGGGGAGACTGGGAAATTTTACAGAATCTGGCAACCTTTTCTGTTCTTTGTCAGAGACGTGGATGCTGACATTATTGTTATGTGATCACTGTCTATAATTTTGTTTCTTTTGCTCTCTTCTCTGGTGGTCTGGCTTTATAATATGTAATATGTATGTTCTGTGTCTGGCACGGGTGGGGGTTGTTCTGTCTGTTTGGTTGGTGTTGTATGTTTAATTTGAAAAATGTTAATAAAGAAACCTTGATCAAAAAAAACTTCATACTCAACATTGACAGGAAGTCAGCAAACTCTGACATAAAAGCTGCATGTGCCTTAGCCTTAGGTGGTTTATAGACTGTAGCAATGATGGAAGATATAGGAGCAGAAATACTCAAGACCAAGCATTCAAATGATGAAAACTGGGGAACACACACAGAGCTTGTGTTGAAGTTCAGGTTGTAAACCACAATAATGCCTCCGCCTCTGCCAGATAGCCTCAGGAGATCTAATACTCCAAAGCCCGCTGGAGTGATCCGGATAAACAGGAGTATATAATTTTCTTTATGCCAGGTTACGGTTAAAAACAACAGGTCCAGCTTTTTATCTGTAAGAAAATCTGATAAAGGCAGCGCCTTGTTATTCACGGACCGCACATTGAATAATGCGGCATAAGCCTGGCTCTGAAGCGGAGACGACAGTGGTTTCATCTCCACGCGGGGAACCGATATTAAATTACTGTGATCAACACCAGTATGGAGCAGTTTGTTGGCCTTATGTCAACAGATAGGGATGTCAGGAGAGGATGAGACAGCAAGACTGCGCCTCAAACCCCGATGGATATATCGCTTAGGACGTAGCAATCCAGCATCTCGACAGAGTTTGTAAGAGTCTTTGGCTAAGCAATAAGAGCTCTGTTTTAAATTCCAAAGCTGGCGTGAAGTGTACCTTGGGGCCATGGTCATTGAATTGGTCAAATCACAAGGCCAGAGCGATTGAAACTCCGTAGCGCACAGTGAGCACAAAGTTGTACAATCCACACACGTAGCCGAAACGAGGCGTTGATTCAGAGTTACATGCTGCAGGTTATTCCAGGTGGAGCACAGAAATAAAAACTACAGTCCAAAATATATAAAATGGCAACACCACATCGCAATCGTAACGGCACTAAAAACAATATAACTTAAAAAACTTGCAGTTATTTTAAAAAATGACTTAAAATAACAAACAATAACAAACCAAACGGTAACAGCAGCGGCAGCAAAACACACCAGCGTACCCTGTCACCGGAACCGGATATGTATGTCGAGCCACGGTACCTGTGAGTAATCATACCACTTCCTGTCTGGTGTTTGTTCAACCCAATGGTAAGTGCACCTCTCCCTTTTCACATTGGGACTTGGAAGATTTAGTTTGACTCTGATCTTTGTGTTAAGGTGAGAGTGGTGAATTGAGCATCTAAATCTTCTCTAAGGCCAATCCCTAGCTGAAGACGCTTCATGTGACTCCGCTCCTGTTTTGCTTGATCGGTTTCTTGTTTTGTTTTACTTCATTGTTTTGCTTTACGGTCATTTTCTTAATTGTGTTGCTTTACCGTTATTTTCTTTGTTTTACTTATTGTTTTGCTCTAGTCTTTTCTTTTTCTATTTTTCGTTGTGCTAGTGTCTGTTTTGTTGCTATTTTTGTTGACTTTAGTTTAGGATGTATGTTTAGTTTATGTTCTGTAACCACATGTAGTGTGAGACACTCATTGGTAAATCAGTGGTTTCCAGGTTCAAACCTGTTCTTTCAGGTTTGTTTTCCCATACAACCACCTTACTATTGATGAGGTGTATGCTATGCTTTATTGTCTCCATGCTATAGTGGCTATATTTTCCATTTTGTATTGTTTACCATAATTCTGGTTCTGCTTGGGTGCTGTTAACTTCCTCCATTTCATGTGGTGGTGTCAGTGGGTCTGGGTGTTAGCGCCACCACACCACAGTGTCTGTAATATTTGTCTTTCTTTGTTTATTGTTTAGTGTTTGTGTAAGTTGGGGTTAACGGGTGTTTTCTATCTCTCCAGGAGCCGGTGAGTCTTGGTGGGACAGGGGAGGCTAGCTGCATTTATTTGGTGGTGTGTGCTTCACAGCATGCTCAGTGTGCCAACACAACACTTCCTTATGGTGTAGGTAGTGTTTGATTTTGGTGTGACTTGAGGTGGGTTTGGATGACCTCCTGAGCTGTAGCTGGCCTGCCTTGTTCCTGCCAAGCCTGGGCCTAGAGAAGTGCTTAGTTTTAAAATCCTTATTGTGATTTATATATATATATATATATAAAAGGTTTTTTATATATTTGGTGCTCGCCCTCAGCATGCAGTGTTTATCAGCCACAACCAAACAAAAATTCACTGTTTATATTCAATATTTGCATATGGAGCCAATACTGACAGTATGGTTGATCATTCTAGTGCAAGGTGATGTGACATTGATTCTCAAGATAGGCTTCACTATGCAGGTATGTAGCTTTTTCTCCAGAAGGCAGCTTTTAGACCTGATACATATTGTGTCAAACTATGGTGGAAGATATCCACACATTTGGGATAAACCACATACTGTTTTCTGGAGCACCAGAGTTTAAACCATTCCGACCCATTAAGATAGTTGATGTCCCTGTTTACTGTGTGCATGGCCAGTGAAAATGTAACAGATTATTACTGTGGTCTTGTTCTTGACAGACCCTCTGAGGACCTGAATGCACTGCTTTGTTACTCTGCCTGTTCAAACACCATGAATGAAGCTTCTGCTTGCACACACCAAGAATTACAAATGGTGTCTGACTGGAATGAGTTGTTTTAATGCTAATTCCATCACGAATATCACAGGAACAGAGGGCAGCAAGGATGAAGTGGTTTAGAGGTCATTGAAAAACAAGCGCTTCCATTTTGTTCCTCGTGCACAGAGAATAAAGTTGTAGTTAGAAATGCAAACACAACAACGACAGAACAAAATGGTAAAATATTTGAAATGCCATGTAGCTTTCACAAAGCTCAACAAGGTCAATTCCTTGCAGGGTTAATTGCAAATTTTACTATACATAAGCTTTATTTAATTTCACAAAATTTGTTTTAGAAATGTACTTTTTAATGTTTGTTCTTCCAGTTTTTTTTTTATTAATTAGTAGTGCTTATTTTATTATTTTTATCGCTTTCTTGTACAGGATTCCACTGGAGGAAAAAAATATATAAATAACTATTGAAAACACTATCATATTGAAGAAACTCCATATTTTTATTCATAGTTTAGTAGTAACTACACATGTTCTATCCATCCATTCATCCATCCATCCCAGGGTCACTGGGAACCTGGAGCCTATCCCAGGAAGCATCGTGCACAAGGCGGGGTACACCCTGGACAGGGTGACAGTACACATGTTCTAGTGGAATAATAATACTTTACTGCTGAGACAATAGCTCCACCTACAGGCAGATGTCTGCAAATAACTCTATAGTACATGTGTATTTTAATTTTGGCTATTTGTAACATTCAAATTGACAGAGTAATAGGAATTGTTTTATATAAGTTAAAGAATATAATGAGATATAGTGAATATAATCACAAGACAGAAAACAGGGAACAATGTAACTTCCATGAACTTCACTAATAAATGTACAGATATCACACACTGATGAAGAACTCTTTTTCTGAAACACCCTATTTCTCTGTAAACTTTGTGCTACATTGCAATTTTACTACAATTCTCTTTCTTTAATATATACATATATACAGAGGGGTGAAAATTTTTAAGAAAATGTTTTTAAAATCTTATCAGTTCCTTAATGTGAAATAAACTGCATTCAATACAGAGTTCTTCTGACTGATAAACATTTTCAATGATCAAACATTACTATCCTGCTGGGAGTGGTCTCTTTCAGAAAGACAGCACCCCATTCACAGGTCACAGGGACTTACTGAATGGTTTAATGAGTATTAAAATGTAAATCATATGCTATGGTCTTCACAGTAATCAGATCTCAATGCAACTGCCAGTGTTAGACAGTGCTTGCTACCATCATCAAAACAAATGAAGTAAATCTCTTTTGGAAGAATAATGCTTCAGTACAGTTCTAGAGACTTTGTAAAATCTACACCAAGGTGTACTGAAAATGTTTTTGGCAATGTTCTACTAAGACACTTTATATCGGCTTTTGCTTTAATTTGTCACCCATCTGTTAAAAAAATATTCACAATAGTCAGATTTCAAAGCAAGGCAATTGTTATCAGTGCTGTCTTTGGTCATACTTGCTTGTAGTGCAGCCATTAACATCCTTTTAGCATGCCTCCACTTGTCTCGCAGTGCTTCCTTAAAGCTGTCTGTCATGAGGAAGTAAAATACTGGGTTGATGACACTGAGCCTGTGCAATTGGCCGTGTCACTGCGAAAACCAAATTGATGTAGTCTATGATGCACAGTGACAATTCAGGAAGCTGAGAGGCAATGCGCACAATCCTCATTATATGGATGGGTGTGTAGAGCACCAGAAACATGATTGCCACAGCCCCACGATTCTTACTGGCCTTTGGAAGGATGTCGCATGCATTTCCTCTCTTTTCATGAGAACAGAAACCATGCGTTGTGATGATAGAAACAAACCCACCAGGGGCATCACATATCCAGTTATGTTGAGCACTATGCTGTAAATCAGAATAACTCTGGCCACTCCAAGGCTTGCAAAATCACAACACACTGTCCAGCCATTGTCCTCCAAGTCCTGGATAATGGAGTCTATGAGGGGAGCAATTTGAGCATTTACCCAGATCCAGTTCAGTATGGTGATGCACAATGAGGCCTTGAGTGTCAACAGGATGTGTTCTCGCTGTGGGTGACATGGCAACAAGAACCGGTCCACACTTACACGCATCATGAAAAGGATGCTAGAGTACAAGTTCACATGGAGGATGTAGCGATTGACCATGCATAGTGAAGTACTGAATTTCTTCTGGTTGTAAGCGTAGTTATAGGACAGCTCAGGTAAAGTACACAGGAAGATGAGAAGAGACACAGACAGGTTAAACAGGTACAAGTTTGTGGACTTCCAAGCAGGGAGGCAAAAGATATAGCCTAGGACCTGCACTAGGTTTCCGATGAAGCCAATAGTAAATTCCAGACCATACATTGGCGAGAGGTAATATCTTTCTAATAATGGAGCGATGACACTGGAACAGTTGTCCTGCAGCCATAAAAACTAGTGCATATATAATTACTGTACATAAAGAGCTCTATTTTCATGTTATTGCAGGTGTAATTTGCTGGATAGCACTAGCATGATGCTTTTTTGTTGGGCGCATTAAAATAATTCACTCTTGAGCTCTGATGCTATTTTTGTGGGCATAAATAAATGCTCTGTGCTAATGTGTGTGGAATGGTGCAAAAGGAGTTGTTATGTACAGAATCTACGCAATGTGATTTTCAAATCCATTTTGGTCCAAAAATGGACATGTATTACCCAAGGGATAAGATTTTTCCCTATTAAAGTTCAGATTTAGAAGTGGTTTATGCAGTTGCACACAGTTTAATTTTAACCAGCATTTAAATCCATGCCAGCTGAGACACACCATAAAAATGCATGCCCATCTAGTCTACTTTGTATATACGCACACATATATTCTATACACACAAGTGAAGCATAATCTTCACAGTCAGTAGTGTCACATGTGCTTCCACATTCCACATTTCTTGACCTCCCTTAGATGCTTTGTTTTAATTTGATCTGCTCTGAAATTATGGTCTCAAAATAATAAAAAATAATTAGAGTTCGTATTAAGCAAATTATTTAGATAATCTCAGGTGTGGGGCTTTAATTCTCTTTAAGCTTTCAACCCTGTTTTGATTCATAAATTGTTTTAATTTATTAGCAAAACTGCACAATTTAGAATGAATGTTGTATTTGACAGTGTTGAAAGAGTTGCTGTGAACTTACTAAGTTTACAGGCATTAAGATTAAAAATGTACACTTGTCTAAATGTTGTACATAAACATATACAGTGGGGTCAAAAAGTCTGACCTTTTTTTTCTGAGGTTTTTTTTATTTAAAATTTGAAATCAACAGAAGGTCATGAAAATTCACAATGAGTCACAACTAGTGATTGGGATGAATAGGTTGTACAGTATTGTCCCATTAGCTCAGGTATTCCAGGTATGTCAAGTATGTAATACTGTTCATTATTGTAGCAGGTGGGGAGTTGGTTTAGCGGAAGTCTGCAGAAGGACTGTGGTGGAATGGGGAATTAACATGGCACACCTGTTGCTTACTTTTGTTTTCTTATATGAACAAGCTGTTCTCTCTCGTGTGTGTGTGTGTGTGTGGTTTAGAGGTGAAGAGACAGGACACAATCGCATGAGATCAGCGTGTTTATTAGGGCATATACAAAAAACATAGTCACGGATCAAAGTGTAGTCAGTTAAAAAGATTAAACTATTGAACTGGTAAAGACGATCCCAAATTTCTATAAAACACTAGTTTAACCTCCTGGGAAACTGCTCTACCCTGGAAATAATCTAAATTTAATCCGTAGCAATAAATAATTTCAAGACATGTGGTCATGATTCTTACAGAACAATGAGAAATAGTTCCTTTCTACACCTCTCTTTGGATCAAATATTTATTCTTGTTACAAATATAACATTAGAAATCTTCATCCTTAATTCTCTAGCAGGAAAAAAAGTGTTATTTAGAGTGTGTAGTGTAATGATATAAAATATCATATGACACTTTTTGTAATAAAATAATATCTGTAATAAAACCTACGTAGGCCACACTAAGTAAAGAACATTATTAGCATTTCATTTAAAATGTCATGGCGTCAAAACTTATAGCAGTGTTCATCAGTTCAGAATTTATTTCTGGTGTAAAACAGCTAAAAGTTTTAAAAGGTTACTTAAAGTGGACAAGTTTAATTACTTTTCTCACCAAAAAGCTGGAAAGGTAATGTTTATCTGTATAAACATACATCTCTCTCTCTCTCTCTCTCTCTCTCTCTATCTCTCTCTCTCTCTCTCTATCTATCTATCTATAAAGCTATTAAACAAATAAATAAAAAAATACAGCCATTATTAACTATTTCATCATCAATATTTAATCATTTTAATGTAGGATTAATTCTACTTGGGAAATTCACCCTGGGAGGTGGGGTTTTTTTTTTAACAGGAAAATAAACGGTTCTTTACACCAGACCTGTGCATTTTGGACATGCGCAGGATTTAAAGCTGTTTTTAAAGCATTTCACAGAGACTGATCCTGTACTGCAGGTTTCTGTCAGGTTCACTGCATCCTGTATGTATCCGTGGTTACAAAATTAGAATTGGAACCTTGGAATCATGAGCTGTTATTATTCTGAAATGTGGAATCAGAACATTCCGAGTTGAAAAGCTGATCTGCATCAACACAATCCACATTCAGATGAATGTTGTACATTCAGTAGCTCTGACCTGCACAGAACATGAGTAAACAGGAAGAAGAGAAGGGAATGGAGAGGAAGGTAGACGGGATGTCCTGCAACATCATCAATGAGCTGCGGTTAGAGAAGCAGCTCTGTGACGCAGTCATCGTGGTGGACGGCGCCGAATTCCACGTGCACAAGATCATCCTGTGCGGCTGCAGCCCATACTTCATGGCTCTCTTCACCAACGGCGGGTACCCTCCTGATAAGCTCAGGTACAGCATCCCTAATGTTTCCGCTGAGATAATGGAGCTGATCGTGGAGTACGCGTATATAAGACGTGTTAACATCACGGAGAAAAACGTGTGTAAGCTGCTGATCGCTGCTGATTATCTGTTGGTGAACAGCCTGCTGAACGACTGCTGCACGTTCCTGAAGGCTCAGCTGTGTCCCGAGAACTGCGTTAACATCTGTCGTTTAGCTCACTCCTACTTCTGCGAGAAGTTGAAGCAGCAGGCCTTCCGGTTTATCTTGCACAACTTTGAGGAGATGGTGCGCCTCTCTGAGGAGTTCCTGGACCTGACGGTCGAGCAGCTGAGCGAGATCATCGAGAAGGACGAACTGAACGTGAAACAGGAGAGCGTGGTGTTTGAAGCCATCTTACAGTGGATCAAACATGCGCCATGGAAACGGAAAGCGCACATAGGAGTGTTACTGCCTAAGGTGCGTCTGGGGCTATTGACACACAATTACCTTATGAACAATGTGAGCAACAACGTTTTAGTGATGGACGACATGACATGTAAGCCGATCGTCACCAGAGTTCTGATGGGCATCGATGACCTCAACCCGAGCCTTTCTCTCAGCTCTGATCTCCAGAGACTCCGCCTGCCCAGCGCCGTTCTGCTGGCCATCGGTGGCTATGGCCACAAGAATCTCAATACCATAGAAGCGTATGATACGCGAGCAGCGCGCTGGGTCAACGTCACATGCAACGACGAGAGTCCACGAGCCTATCACGGGACGGTGTATCTGAACGGCTTCGTGTACTGCATCGGAGGATTCGACAGTGTGGATTTCCTCAACAGTGTGAGAAGGTTTGACCCCATCACCAGAACCTGGGCTCAGGTGAACCCCATGCACTCTTGCCGGTGTGACGTGAGCGTGTGTGTGCTGGACAGTCGTATCTATGCGATGGGAGGATTTGATGGCATCAGACAGATGAAGACGGTGGAGCGATATGAACCTGAGAATGATCGGTGGTGCATGATCGCGCCGATGCATGAACCAAGGGGTGATTCTAGCGCTACAGTACTGAATGGCAAAGTGTACATATGCGGAGGGTTTGACGGGAACGGGTGTTTGTTCACGGGGGAGTATTACAGTCCTCAGACGGGAGAGTGGACCCTCATCACCCCCATGATGATCAGAAGGCGTGGACTGGGCGTGGTCGCGTACGGAGGATGGGTTTACGCTGTCGGGGGAAATGATGGTGTTAATCACCTAAGCAATGTAGAGGTGTATAATCCTCAGACCAACGTGTGGACACAAGGTCCAGCCATGAACAACAAGCGCAGCAACTTCGGCATTGAGGTGCTGGACGATCTCCTGTTCGTTGCTGGAGGACATAACGGCACTACCATCATGGATGAAGTGGAGTGTTATGATAAGCAGACTTCTGAATGGCATGCAATCGAAAACATGGGGATTTCTCGCCATGCTCTGAGCTGCTGTGTGCTGTCTGGTTTACCCAACATGGCAGAGTACGCTGCTACCTCACACCTCCTGCCAATGTCTGAGACGTACAAATAAACCTCTCCCTTCATCGGAATCCTTTTGTTCTCAAGAATCAAATTAACCACTCTGAAGCAGTCAAACTACTGAATTTGCCTTTTGTTTCCCCTGTTATGCTGCAAGCCGTTGTACTGAAACTCGTAAAACCACAACGTCCCTCATGGAGACGTGCGATAGAACAGTCCTGAGAGCTCTCACACACACACACGTACACATACCTGAGATCACAATGACATGGCGGCGCTCATGTGGTCAACGCTAAACAGAATTCCCTTCACGTTATTTTCTATGTGATGAAACCGGACTTTGTTGACTTGTAGCTTTTGTGTCATAATTTTCGGTTCGTGACGTAATTCCGCTGATTTTAGCCCAAATTCACTAATGTGATAAAATCACTGTAACGGATCATATTTACAAGAAAAGATGAAGACAGGGGATGACGATTATACATCATTTCTCTCTGTGCATCACAGGAATAATTCATATAGGTCTTATTAATATGTTTATCAAACTCAAATATGACCTTGCTCAGAGTATCCACCATTATTTCTGAGCCAGAACGCCTTTAGATCGGAACGCCGGAAAACTGGTTCTGTACTTTCAGAGCTCGAGTACAACGAAGTGCAGCATTAATACCAGCAGATCCACAGCAAGAGACTCTCGGATAATACTATAAACACACCAGGTTCAATTACACTACACTAAAACCAGAGAAAAAAAACATGGATTAGGAAAAAAGGACATAAAATAATGACAAAGAGTAAAGGAAAAGGAGAGACAGAGAATGTGTGTGTGTGAGAGAGAGGATGGGAGAGAGAGAATGATAGAGAGAGAATATGTGTGTGTGAGAGAGCATGAGAGAGAGAGAATGAAAGAGAGAGAATATGTGTGTCTGTGAGTGAGAGATAGAGAGAGATGATGAGAGAGAATGATACAGAGAGAGAGGATGAGAGAGAGAATGAGAGAGATATGAATGAAAATTAAATAGAAAGAATGAAAAGCAGAAATCAAGAGGAAAAACAAAAAGTGAAAGACAAACACATTACATGAGCGACTGACAGAAAAAGTTCGAAACAAAAAAGTGAGAAGAAAAGAAATGTAAAAAATAATGGAGAGAAAGAAAGAGCAAAAAAGGAACAATAAAAATGATAAATATGAAAGAGAAAGAAATCATGGTAGGGGAATAAAAAGGTAGGACACAATTGCTAAAAAGCAGGAGAAACCGTGGAAAAGAAGAGGAAGAGAGACAGATAAAGAAAAAAGGAAAGAGAGGAAGGAGAAAAGAGTGAGAGGGGGATGAATGAAATGAAGACAGATTAACGTTTCACCTTGAAGAAGTCTGTTTTGTCAGCGATGTGCTTTAACATCCCCTGTGTGAGCGGCGGCCTGATCACCACGGCAACATGACCCTGGCTCGGGCTCATCGGCTGGGCGGAGTCGGCCACGCCCACCCGTTCTGCTGTCACCATGGCGACGGACTGCGTCAGACCCACCAGGTCCATGAGGAGGGAGACGGTGACGGCGCGGATGCTGAAGTCCAGCTCAGAGAAACAGGTGTTCGTCAGAGACTTGAGCCACCGAGGAGGCGGAGTCACACCGCCGCTGTCTGACATCATCACCACACACACGTCATTAATAATCATATTAATATTAACTATTATTATTGTTGATGTTGATATTAATTTATAAGTAATCATACACCGTAATTAGTAATAATAAACAGCAAATAATAAATAAATCAGTAATATTACATAAAAAAGTAAATCCAGAATAATCATCAGAAAACTTTCAAATAAACACTAACATGCAAATGTGAGAGTATGTTCTGTTTAATATGCGCTGGTTAAATAAAATCATTTTGGCAGCCGTGAACGCAGACACACACTCCTTCTGTTCAAATACACCTAGCCACTCTGTTAACTCCGCCTCCCCCTGGTTAGCCCCGCCCCCCGCTGTGTGATGTAGAGCTCCACCAGTCTGCACAGAAAGTGCTGGAAGTGCCCGAGGCAGTGCTGCATCACAGGAGCACCAGAGAACCAGGCTGGAGTTTAGGATCGGACTGGAGACGGGCATGGTCATCAGACTCCGCCTCCTCGTACTGAACAAAATCTGTAAAGCTGCTCTCTGGAGAACGAACTGCGGAGAGACTTTCCCTGTCCTCAAACACGTCCTTGCTGACCGGGACATCCAGACATGACCGGGCTGGGGGGGGAGAGAGAGACGAGAGATAGAGAGAGAGAAAGAGAGGGAGGGTAAAAAATGATTTAAAAAGTATACAAGATCATAGTAAGAAATGAAAGAAAGTATTAGAAACTAGTGTAGAAAACAAACAATCTGATCAGTGTCACTGTTTATAATTCATACTGTTTACTGCTTTTCTTTCTTTCTTATTCTTGTCTTTTTGTGTGAGTTACAGCGAGAGTGAAGTGTCCAGCGTCTCATTAGTGTGTGACAACTGCGTGATGACTTCACTCAGACTGTGTGTGTGTGATGTGTGTGAGTGTGTGAGATACGTGTGTCGGTGATGTGTGTCTGTGTAAGTGTGGTGCACTGACCTGGAGTGTGTCCTGCTCTTGGGCGGGGCCACTGGACGGGAGGACGAGGGGGGAGACGAGCGGAGGTTGGACTTTGGAGCAGAGGTACAGACAGTGTTGCAGACCGAGCTGCAGCGTAACAGCCGACACTCCTCAACACTCCTCAACAACAACTGGGGCAAGTGTTCTGTCTGGATCTCTATATACACATCTCCTACACACACTTACAGACAGAGAGAGAGAGAGAATGTAAGACAGCTGATCTGCTGAAAGTCATGCTGTAACTGAAGCTGAAACTGTTACACAGTCAGTGTGTAAAATGTAAAGTCTTGATGCTGTGTTTTTGGTGTACGATGTTTTTGGTGTACGATGGTGTTTTTGGTGTACGGTGGTGTTTTTGGTGTGCAATGGTGTTTTGGTGTACAGTGGTGTTTTTGGCTGACATGTAAAGAGTCCTCAGGGGTTTAATAAGATCACCACTAAGAACTGAATACTTACTTCAAGTTGGTTAATGACCTTAAAACATTTAAACAGAAATGGGGTGTAAATCAATGTATTTGTGATGTTGATTATAATGGAAATATGACATTTTTATTTTAGTTTTTTTGGTGATTATGTGATGTGCTGAAACATGATGCTTAACTGATTCGTCTATGGGGGGGGGGGGAATAGGGGGGGGGGGGCATTTTAATCTTTGGTATTAAATGATATTTTAAAGTCAGGTCCATCCAAGGGTTTTCTCTCTCTCTCATTCTGTCGCACCTAGGATTCTCTCTCTCCCTCTGTCTCACCTAGGATTCTCTCTCTCTCGCCCTCTCTCCAAGGGTTTTTCTCCCTCACCTAGGGTTCTCTCTCTCTCTCTCTCTCTCTCGCTCTGTCTCACCTAGGATTCTCTATCTCTCTCTCTCTCTCTCGCTCTGTCTCACCTAGGATTCTCTATCTCTCTCTCTCTCTCTCGCTCTGTCTCACCTAGGATTCTCTCTCTCTTTCTCACTCTCTCCCTCACCTAGGATTCTCTCTCTCTCTCTCTCTCTCTGTCTCACCTAGGATTCTCTATCTCTCTCTCTCTCTCTCTCTCGCTCTGTCTCACCTAGGATTCTCTCTCTCTTTCTCACTCTCTCCCTCACCTAGGATTCTCTCTCTCTCTCTCTCTCTCTCTCTCTCTCTCTCTCTCTCTCTCTGTGTGTGTGTGTGTGTCTCTGTCTCACCTAGTATTCTCTCTCTCTCTCCAAGGGTTCTCTCACTCTCTCTCCTTCGCACGCCCCCTCGCACTCTTGCTCTCTCTGGATTTCTGTAAAGCTGCTTTCTAGCAATGTCTAATAATAAAACATTAATTCACATCAGTTTCATTTCTATAAATCACTTGTTAGAAGTGATTTATAGAAATATGAAATAGAATGTTATTGATATTCTACTGACTGTTGTAATCTCAGAGATGCATGATGCCAAATCTGAGACATTTATAAAGCAAGTTTTTTGTGAAATGAAAACATGTTGGTGCTCATAAAATATCCTGTTTCTCAAAAAGTAGTGTGATTAATTGCTTTTAAATGAGCTATCATTTAAGCAGTCTGGAACAAAGTCTAACTTAAAAACTGTGAGGTCAGCGTGAAAACTGTGATATTTAGGAACAACTTGCCTGATCTGATTGTTCAGGTAGTTAACCATCTCCTCCACCTAATCAGACCGATCTTTTAACACCAAATGCTTCATGAGGGGCCGAAGGTGCTCGCTCTGCATCAAGCTCTGGTATATTATAATAATATATAACAATAATAATATATATTAATATTATACTTGCTCAGTTATTTATTGAGAAAAATGATCCAGTATTACATATCTGTGAGGGGTAAAAGCATGTGAACCGTTGCTTTCAGTAAGCGGTGTGAGCTCCTTGTGCAGTAATAACTGCAGATAAACGTTTGGGGTAACTGTTGATCAGTCCTGCACATCGACTTGGAGGATTTTTATCCCGTTCCTCAGTCCAGAACAGCTTCAACTCTAGGATGTTGGTGGGTTTCCTCACATGAACTGCTTGCTTCAGGTTCTTCCACAACATTTCTACTGTATTAAGGTCAGGACTTTGACTTGGCCATTCCAGAACATTAACTTTATTCTTCTTTAATCATTCTTTGGAATGACATGTGTGCTCAGGGTTATTGTCTTGCTGCATGACCCACTTTCTCTTGAGATTCAGGTCACAGACAGATATCCTGATATTTCCCTTTAGAAATCGCCGTCCTGGTCCAGATGCAGCAAAACAGGCCCAAACCATGATACTACCACCAGCATGTTTCACAGATGGGATGGGGTTCTTGTGCTGGAATTCAGTGTTTTCCTTTCTCCAATCATAACGCTTCTTATTTAAACCAAAAATTCTATTTTTGTCTCATCCATCCACAAAACATTTTTCCAACATCCTTCTGTTTTGTCCACATGATCTTTAGCAGACTGCGGAAGGTCAGCACTGTTCTTTTTGAGACCAGTGGCTTTCTCCTTGCAACCCTGCCATGTACACCATTGTTGTTCAGTGTTCTCCTGATGGTAGACTCATGAATATTAGCCAATGTGAGAGGGCCTTTAGCTGCTTAGAAATTACCCTGGGTTCCTTTGTGACCTCGCAGTCTATTACATATCTTCATTTTGGGGAGATCTTTATTGGACCCTACTGCAGGGTAGGGTAACAATGGTCATGAATTTCCTCCGTGTGTACACAAACTAACTGTCTGTGTATTGGTGGAGTCCAAACTCTTTAGAGATGGTTTTGTAACCTTTTCCAGACTGATCAACATTAACAACCCTTTTTCTGAGGTCCTCAGAAGTCTCCTTTGTTCATGCCATGATACACTTCCACAAACATGTTGTGAAGATCAGACTCTTACAGATCCCTGTTCTTCGTCATCCCATTGATTGAAGACACCTGACTCTAATTTCACTTTAAGATTAACTGCTAATCCTAGATGTTCACATACTTTTGCCACTATCAGATATGTAATATTGGATCATTTTCCTTAATAAATAAATGACCAAGTACAATCTTTTTGTCTCATTTGTTTAACTGGGTTCTCTTTATCTACTTTTGGACTTGTGTGAAAATCTGATGATGTTTTAGGTCATATTTCTGCAGATATAAATAAAAGTCTGTTTGCTGTACACATATTACCAGTATCCAGTGTTTTTCAAAATAAAATCTTATCGCTTGATAGCGTAGAACCTCGTACTCCAAACACAAATCTGCTACTAGACGCGCAGCATACACACATACAATAGAGACAAATATTGATTATAAAATAACAAGGTGTCTACAAGGTGAATGAGGCAGAGCAGCGCACAGCTGCGGTGTTCAAATGTCAGTCTGAGACCGGATCTTCCCAACAGCTGAGAAAAGAACAACAACAACAAAAAAAGACAGACTAATGTGCTCATTCTAAACATTATCGTTTTTATTGTAATAACTTCTACAGGGACTTCTACAGGAAGTCTACTGATTATTCAGACTAGTCGCTGCAGCCCCAAACATAAGTTATATGAAGTGTAACTATATACAGATAACGTTATTTAGTATTAATGTAATAAATCATTGTGTACTTTGTTTTTCTTTAAAAAAAAAGTTAGTGTTAGGTTTTACACACCAGTATAATGTGTCAAGTCTGATACGTAACGCTTAGTTTTCCAGATATACTTTCCTCATATGGGACGAGGCGTATGAATGAATGCTGACGTTCATTCATCCAGTAAATGAAAGGTTTGTTGCAAATGAACATGACGATAAACTGCTGTCCATCAGAAATTGTAGGAGGCAGGTATACATGTATATGGGCTTGGAGGGAAGGTAGGATGAAGGAGTTATAAATAATAATTACAGTGTTACTGTACATGTAAACTTTAGAGCTTTGATTTTACCCACTGGCCCTTTAAATTATACTAATACTGTATAAAATGGGAAGAAATCATATACATGCTGAAGCTACAGCTATATAATTTACCTTTGTCTCTGCACTCAGGATGGGACTGAGCAGACATACCTCATATCCATGGAGTGCATCTGCAGCAAATACACCACTCTGAAAAACAGAAGAAAAGAAATGTGCATAGAAAACACTTTTCTCTGATGGGAAAAAGAGCTGTGAAGTATAATGGAGGAGTTTTTAGTTCACCTCATGAGATCAGGATCCTCAGTAAGATCAGTCACAGAGTCCTGCTACTGGAGGTCCTGTAGTGACAAACACTGCTACTAATAATCGCTCAATAATCTGTGCCTTTTGGGGGGTTTTAAAGATTTAGTTGCTTTGTTTGATAAGATGCTTTGAGAATTATTCCTCAGTTTTCAGCCTACATTTAAAGTTCCTGCGTGTGTTTGAAAACCTCTTACCTTGCCATTTGTCTGCCCTGGTGTGCAAAGCCACTTCTCTAGAAGGATATTACTGATATTGAGAAGGTCAACACCGTTAATGGGTGCGATCTCTTTAGCCACTGCGTGAATTTCTGGTCAGGCAAACAAAAGTGGCACAGAAAACATGTGATGAGTAAATGCTGTTGTTAAAAACTGTTTAAAGCAGCCTTTTGTTATACACCCTAGGGCTAGGGGTCGACCGATAGTGGATTTTACTGATACCAGTAACCAAGTCGGGCAGAAGTTTTAAACTGATACTGAATAAAAACACTCGAAGTAAAATATTCCTGAACTTTATTACAAAAATAAAGTACTGTCTGAACCATGAAAAATGTACTGCACATTTTAAAATGAAATATAATATATTAACTATTAATAAACGTTAATTTAATGTAGCACTCTGTTAGATTTCCAAGTATCTCAGGAATCTCATATTTATGTCTTCAGATCTCCATCAGCCTGTTCTACCATTACTTCTATTAACTTTTAGTTCTGTGCTGCTATGAGCTAGAAAGTGTGGTTTACCGCAGAGTTCAGGCCTGGAGAGTCCAAATGAACACACACACACACAAACACTGACACACATGAATGTTCACAGAGACTTCTGGTTTATTTCAAGCAAAACAAAAGTATTTATACACATTGATAAGAAGCAGTGCGTTTCTACTGGTCCAGGTGTCAGACAGATTTAAACAAAACACACAGCACATAGTCATAATACAAAATAAGTCCTGTGTCATGTTGACATGGAAATACATAATATAACCAAGGATAGCAGTTGATCAGCTTATTTAAAGAGGTTATTAAATGAATACAAGGTAATTAAACGAATACATTCATCATAGGTATTTGATAGCAATTCATAATATAAGAGTACATGATAAGAGAATTTCCCTTCACACTCCAAATAACAAATAAAAATAGAGATGTCCAAAATGAATTAAAAAACACTTCAAATAACAAGAATGAGTTTTTATTTCTCCTCTAGAGGTCACTCTCATGCTGCATAATGACATCGGACAGTTCTCAGCCGCTCCTGCAAGGGACGCAGCCGAGCTCTACTAAGGGCTGCATGGTTCTCAATGAAATAGGAAACTTTTTTTTTGGCTTGAGCAATTATTCGATTCTTACATTACTTACGGAGGCTGCATTTGAACAGACAATAAGGAAATGTAAAGCTTCAGTGCTCCGAGTTTGACAGCAAAATATTCACATCTTGATCTACACCATGAAAAAAATTTCCATACTTTCTCCAGACTTTCCAGAACCGTGCCTCGCTTGCTGACATTTAGGCACATCGTGATTCTAAATGACCAGCAACATCAGTACATCAACCCTAACCTTTCATGAGTCCACACTTTTCATGAGTATAACCATTAAAAAAAGAGGCCATTGTACATCTTAATAAATATTCAAGTTGCAATCAAAATGGTGCATGATTGCTTGAGTATTGGTGCTTAGGGTCTGCATGGTCAGATTTACTCTCACCAGGGGAGGTCTGTCCAGCAGGACTCTTCACGTGCTCCACCACTGAGCTGTGCTCGAACAGAGACACGATGAGACGGCCGGGCAGTCCCGTGAGCTTCAGCAGCTTGGGGCAGTCCAGCTGAAAAGTCATGAACACGTTCTCTGTGGCTGACCGCTGATACTGCAGCTTCGAGGTGAAGCTCTCTCCCCTCATCTGTAGCTCCTCCTACACACACACACACACATACACACACACACACACACACGAAACAAATCCATAAACAAGTGCATTCAATAGATCATAAAGTAGAGTCATTTATGCTGTATTAAATATATACACTGTATAGAAAATATAAAATGATGCCTAATATTTTTGTAATAGTTGTTAGTCAACAAAAGAGCCTCTCTGTAAATGCAACAGGACTGCAAAAGAAAAAACAAAGCAGCGACCAGTTATATTAAAGCGCAGAATAAAACTAAGACAAACCTGTATTCATGGAAATGACATGACTTTAAGGCTTAACCAAGATAAGTGGAAAAACAGTTTGGTCAATAGTGATGGGAAGGAAAGACATCATTGTAAAATTTGTTTATAAACAAAACACTAAAGATTCATCTATAAAAGAATTAAAATAAAAACTCATACATATATAGATTTATTTTATAAAGCATCTTATTCCTGTGGTAACAAACCTGTAGCGTATCAGACTTCAGCAATTTGTGTACGAGGTCCAAGCTGAATTTCAAACACATGGTTCTCTCTGCACCTGTAAACAAAGCAGCGGGGCAAATTTCTATATTTATAATAAATAAATCTATTCATGATAGATTAATATAATCAGTGATTAGACAAGGTTTAGAGAGGCCAATCGTAACAAAACTCAGTGGACCGGTTTGACTCTTGACCCCAGAGGTCTGTGCTCAATTTGAACCCAAACGGTCACTGGGAGGCACCATCACATTTTGTTTTGTGTGTGGATTTTATATCATGTGATGTTTCCCACAAACACAAATTCTTTATATCAAATTGTAGATCTCCTTATTTTGAACAACTGTGCCTCAAGAACCACTGCTGTCAATCAAATTGCTGTCAACTCATACATACATGTACACACATTATGCACACACACATGAACTGGTGTGACTAACAGACCAGATCTTGTGCGATTTGTAAAAATAAATAAATAAAATTATTATATGAGCACAGTGACAGGGGCACCTTCATAAAGTTTTGCATAAGGTCCCCAGATGTTTAGGACAGTCACTGGATTTAGTTTTACACATTAATTTATAAATATCTATTGAATAAAAATGAAGCCATGTTTTTCATAATTGTTGTACAGATAGGTGGCAAATTAAAGGAACACCCTTAAGAAAGGAGTTAGGGGTGAGGGCATTTTTCTGGCATGGTTTGGGTCCACTTATCCCCTTAAAGGAAATGGTCACTGCACATCAATATGAAGTGGTTTTGAATGATCACCTTTTTTCCTATGATGAAGCATTTCTATCCTGTTACAAACGGACAATGCACCATCCACAGGGCACAAGGGGTCAGTGAATGGTTAATGATGTGAAGGATATGTCATGGCCTAACCTGATCTCAACCCAGTTGAACATCTATGGGAGATTTTAGACCAATGTGTTATGTCTATGTGATGTCTTCATCATTATCAAGACAGCAAATGATGATCATTTGGAACAATAGTGTACCATTCCAGCAGTACAATTCCAGAGACTTCTAGAATCAATGCCAAGGCACATTGAAGCTGTCCTGGGAACACATGGTGGCTTAACACTGTTCATTAAGACACTGTTAATTTTCCCTTTAATTTCTCACCCATCTGTATAATGTCACTGTCACATGGAAACCTAGTATCTCCAGATTTGATCATTTTTCCTTCTTTAAGTTCTTTATAAAACAATGCTATTGGTTACCCTTTACATTTAACTGTGGGTTTCACAAATATTTAACCAATGAAAAGTATTAAAAAGTGTTTGTGACTAAATCTCAATCTCTAAAACTTTTGGTAAAGCCTCATAACTCCACCCCACCTACATGTTGAAGGATTGATGTGCCACACAGCAGAGCTGAACGTAAACAGTGATCTTGAAGGTACATAAAGAACTGGTTGCTTTGAATAAATACAGCGTTTTCTTTCATCAGTAAACACCAAGTCTGTAAAGGCTTTTTTAATCTAACATTAATGTCATTTAAACATTTTTTTTTATGTACAGCCACACTTCCAACTGTAACAGTTCACTGCACAACATACAGGTTTTTTTTTTCCTGAAAAGTAACAGTTTGTCATGTGAGGTTTCCACCCGAGAGTGACAACATGTACAGTGTCCTCCACTAATATTGGCACCCTTGGTAAATATGAGCAAAGAACAAAACCTTTTGTTCAAAAAATTCACAAAAATACTCTGCTCTCATGGATAAACAATTGCAAACAGGTTTATTAAAAAAATGTTACATGGGTGCACAACAATTTTTTTTTTTTTTTTTTTTTGTATAGCGCTTTTTACAATAGACATTGTCTCAAAGCAGCTTTACAGAAATATCAACACGGTATACAGATATTAAAGGTGCAAATTTATCCCAACTGAGCAAGCTACTGAGTGGCGACGGTGGCAAGGAAAAACTCCCTAAGATGTTTTAAGAGGAAGAAACCTTGAGAGGAACCCGACTCAGAAGGGAACCCATCCTCATCTGGGTAACAACAGTTAGTGTGAAACAGTTCATTATGGATTTATATGAAGTCTGTATGGCGTTAGGAGCAGCCGTAATCCCAGCAGTCTGGAATTAAAGAAGATTTGAGCTCCATCCAGAGGCAGAAAGGATCTGGATCTCTAGTATCTCCATAAATTCGTGTGGGGCTCGGCGAAAGGAGAGAGGGAGAAAAAAGATAATTATGACTGCGAACTAGTAGAACAGAATCTAGTCAGGGTAGGCTTGAGTAAACAAATACGTTTTAAGCCTAGACTTAAACACTGAGACTGTGTCTGAGTCCCGAACACTAATAGGAAGACTGTTCCATAACTGTGGGGCTCTATAAGTGAAAGCTCTTCCCCCTGCTGTAGCCTTCACTATTCGAGGTACCGTCAAATAGCCTGCACCTTTTGATCTAAGTAGTCGTGGCGGATCATATAAAACCAAAAGGTCGCTTAGATATTGTGGCGCGAGACCATTTAGTGCTGTATAGGTTAATAAAAGTATTTTATAGTTAATGCGAGATTTTACTGGGAGCCAATGCAGTATTGATAATATCGGTGTGATATGGTCGTATCTTCTAGTTCTAGTTAGGACTCTAGCAGCTGCATTCTGGACTAACTGGAGCTTATTTATATTCCTACTGGAACATCCAGACAGTAAGGCATTACAGTAATCTAATCTAGAGGTGACGAATGCATGACGAATGCATGAATTATTATTATATGAATTATATAAGTATTTCTGCATCATGTAGTGACAATATATTTCTTATCTTAGAAATATTTCTGAGATGAAAGAAAGCTATCCTAGTAATATTATCTACATGAGCATCAAATGATAGGCTGGAGTCAATAATCACTCCAAGGTCTTTAACTGCTGCACATGATGAAATAGAAAGACCATCCAGAGTAACCATGTGATCAGAAAGATTACTTCTAGCTACACGTGGGCCTGATAAAAGTATTTCTGTTTTATCAGAATTAAGTAGAAGGAAGTTAGTTAACATCCAACGTCTAATGTCCTTTACACATTCCTCAACTTTACTAAGCTTCTGTCTGTCCTCTGGCTTCGCTGAAACATACAACTGTCTATCATCAGCATAACAGTGGAAGCTAATTCCATGTTTACGAATAATTCGACCTAGAGGTAGCATATATAAAGTAAAAAGCAGTGGGCCTAAAACAGAACCCTGCGGAACTCCAAAAGTAACCTCAGTACGCATGGAGAAATCACCATTTACATCTACGAACTGATAACGATCGGTCAGATAAGACCTGAGCCAGGAGAGGACTGTTCCCTTAATACCAACAACATTTTCTAATCTATCAAGGAGAATAGTGTGATCTATAGTATCAAAAGCTGCACTAAGGTCGAGTAACACAAGCAGCGAGACACAACCCTGATCGTAGGTCAGTAGAAGGTCATTTACTACTTTAACTAACGCTGTCTCTGTGCTATGATGAGGTCTAAATCCTGACTGATACATTTCATGAATGTTATTCCTATCTAAGTACGAGCATAACTGCTTTGCTACAACCTTTTCTAAAATCTTAGAGGTAAAGGGGAGATTTGATATTGGTCTATAGCTGGACAATTGAGACGGGTCAAGATCAGGTTTTTTAATCAAGGGTTTAATAACTGCTAATTTAAGTGATTTAGGTACATAGCCAGTGCTTAGGGAAGAATTGATTATATTTAGAAGTGGTTCAATTACTCCTGGACAAATCTGTTTAAACAAACATGTAGGTACGGGATCTAGTATGCAAGTTGATGAATTGGCTGAAGAGATTAATGTAGCTAGTTCGGTCTCTCTAAGCGGAGCAAAGCACTCTAAACATTGATCTGATATTGCTACATTGTCATGTAATGGGTTTGTTACAGTACTGTCCGGTTTTAATTTAATGGCCTGTATTTCACGTGTAATATTTTCAACCTTATCAATGAAAAATTTCATGAAATCTTCACTGCTATGTAATGATTGTGATTGAGTGTTTCTCTCTGTAGTGGTTTCATTCCTAGTTAATTTTGCTACTGTGTTGAAAAGGAATCTAGAATTGTTTTTGTTGTCTCCTATTAAGGTGGAGAAATAGATTTTTCTACCATTGCCAAGAGATTTTCTATATTTCAGTAGGCTCTCCTTCCATGCTGTTTGAAATATCACCAGTTTGGTTTGACGCCATTTACGTTCTAATTGTCGAGTTGTCTGTTTTAAGGTTCGCGTTTGATCGTTATACCAGGGTGCTAATTTTTTTTCTCTAATTATTTTCCTTTTGAGTGGAGCCACTCTATCTAGCATGTAGCGGAGTGTTGACTCCAAGCTTTCAGTCGCCTGATCGAGTTCTATGGGATCTGACGGTGATCCAAATCTAATTGATGTTTTTTTAATCTAATTGATGGTTATTTATGAAGCTCGGTGCAGTAGCTGATGTGTAGGTACGTTTTACGCGGTAGCGAGGCGAGGTGGAAATATTATGATCAATTCGTATTATGAACGAGATAAGATAATGGTCTGAGACAACTTCAGACTGCGGAAAAATGATAATTTTTTCTATTCTTAGTCCGTATGTTAGTATGAGGTCAAGAGTGACAATTATTGGCACCCCTATGAGTCCATGAGAAATACAGTATCTCACAAAAGTGAGTACACCCTTCACATTTTTGTAAATATTTGATCATATCTTTTCATGTGACAGCACTGAAGAAATGACACTTTGCTACAACATAAAGTAGTGAGTGTACAGCTTGTGTAACAGTGTAAATTTGCTGTCACCTCGAAATAACTCAACACACAGCCATTAATGCCTAAACTGCTGGCAACAAAAGTGAGTACACCACTAAGTGTAAATGTCCAAATTGGGCCCAAAGTGTCAATATTTTGTGTGGCCACCATTAAGTTCCACTGCAGTGGCTTAGTAGGTGGCTTAGTACTCAACCTATTTGCATTAAAGGAATTAGATATCATTTTATGTTAACAATATTTTCCCCTTCACATATTGAAGCCATTGATTTCTAATAATTTGACAATTATATGAGTGTACGATATTGACCCATAGAGTAGATACAAGTAAAAAGCAGATGCAGTTTGTCAACTTTGCTCATTTATTTATCATCAGTAACCACTTCATCCTGCTCAGGATTGAGGAGGATCCAGAGTTTATCCAGGATTAATGGGCAAGAGGCAAGAATATATCTTACATCAGTCCATCACAGGAGACCACGGACACACACACAGACACAGAATCACAGACTCATTCACACCCTGGGGCAAGATAGCATAGGAGATCCACCAACCAGTAGGTCTATGTGTGGTGGGAGAAAACCTGGAGGAATCCTGCACAGACGCAGGGAGAAACTGCAGTTCCACATAAACAGTATCCTGAGCTCAGGATCGAATCAGGGAACATGGAGCTGTGAGGTAAACTGGTCTACATGAACCATACTCATGCACAATATATGGTAAATCCACTTGGAGGAAGGAGTGGGGAGGATTCATTCATTAATAATTATTAGGGCTGCAACTAACCATTATTTTCATAATCGATTAGTTGGCCGATTATTTTTTCGAATAATCGGATGGGGCGGGGCAAATGTTCAGTACCATTTCTTCTTACTTGAAATAAAATCCACAAACTGAGTTTTACTTCAGACTAAAACTTTACACAAGTGTTTGTCCAAAACAGAAAAGAACCCAATTCAAACACACACACACACACACAGCAGAATATATATTATTAATTAGGACTGTAGTTTAATTCAGTGCTTTTTGTGCAGCCATGAAAATAATGCATAAATACTATAAAATAAATTATATGAAATTTTGTGTTTGAATTAGACATTACAGATCTTACTCACGCTACACTCTGTATCAGCGCGTCTACACCGCGCGTGATCGCAACGCGGCCTCGTTAATAACACATCACTTCCGTTATAATAAACAACAGAATTTAAAACTGTAAGCGCGCAGATACAGCATATAATGACAATAAACTTAAATTAAACTAAACCTTTTAAGCAGCGTGCACCAGTTTCCCCTGCCCCTTACACACATCGGATATAAACATAACTTTGTGCTACGCGGTGTTTAATATAAAATGCTCCCTGCATTTCTGATTTTCTTCCTCAGTCACGTGATGATTTCTCCTCCATCTGATGGAGACTGACATCATGGGAATAATAGGTAACGCTGACAGAGAGTAAACTGGAGAAAGTCAGTGTCGGTGACTCTGAGTGTCTGCTAATGCTAGCGTACGTATGACGTCATGCGTCATCGTGACTTATACTACCGGTTAGTAAAAAAATCGCTAGTGATACATTTCAGATGATTTTACCTTTCTAAAATCCACACAGTAGAGTATACAGACAGTAGAGTATACAGTGCCTAGTGTAAGTGTACAGTACTTCATTTGGGACACAACTTTAGTATTTACTCCCCGAAACGTGTTTTCTGAACAGAAGTAACGTAATGCCGACCATCTAATCCATAATGAGATTCATTACAATAATTTTCATCATCGATTATTATCCATTTTATCGATTAGTTGTTGCTCTAGTGCAAATATATAAATATAAATGATTTGACTTTTTTTTGACCCAGTGTAAAATGTTAAAGAGCTATCTCTATATCTCTAGATATAACCATGCGGTGTGTTAGATGGTGGTATGCTGTGTTCAATAGGACTATGTGAGCACAAACAAACACTGAAATCTAAGAATGTTTTTTTAAACAGATAATTAATAAAAATGTGTCCACACAGGTCTGTTAAATCTTTAACATATAACAGGTAGTGCGATAATGGAAAAATGGTATAAATGTAAACATAACATGCTTTGACTGAGTATTCAGCAAATTAGCTTATACCAAATATGATCATAGCAGTTATAGTGATAGCAGCCAGGTAAAGTGTATTTAAAGTGTATATAGTGACAGTAAATTAGATCCTATGTTTTTTAATAATACAGTACAGTATAATTCAGTTGTTCTATTAGTGCAATTTCAACCAAAATACAGTTGAGTGTAAAAGTTTGTACCCCCTTTTGGTTTCTTTTGGACGGAAGAGTGTTAAATGTCCTAAACACTACAAAATTTGACTGTAAGTAGAAGTTAATTTTATTATCAGACTCAGATATCCATGTTAATATTTTTAATACTGCTCATTAGTGTTAAATGACTTGAAAGAGTCAACACATCGGATGGTCATGGCAGGATCTTGATTTTGTGTTCAGTAAACCAAATGTGTTGATTTTGATGTATGTTTTGGATCACTGTCCTGCTGGAAGATCCAACCACGGCCCATTTTAATCTTTCTTGCAGAAGCAGTCAGGATTTTATTTAATATCTGTTGATATTTGGTAGAGTCAATGATGCCATGTATCCTAACAATATGTCCAGGTCCTCTGGCAGAAAAACAGTCCCAAAACATTAAAGATCCACCACCATATTTAACTGTGTACATGAGGTACTTTTCCATATGGTTAGGGTGAAGTCAGCTAACATGGGCCACTTTTTGGAAAATGATTTATAATACCATCAAATAAGCTATCATGTCTCATCATCTCATCAAATCATGATATCTAATGATATTTTTATAAATTAGCATGGGCCTCTTCAATATAAATTTCTTTTAAAAATATGAAAAAGTATAATTGTTTTAAAATTATGAGGGTTAGAGTATCAGCAGGAACCCTCTTGAGCCACAACACAACGTTCAGGCAAATTGGGCCGGCTGTTCAGTTAACATGAGCCAATATAAAAAGATAACAGGTAATTTCGACTGAAATCATTTTAATTTTAACAGTAAATTGACACTATTGTGTTCAGTGTGCCATAGCAGCAACACTGTAAATATATTTCATTTAATAGAAAGCACATCTTCTTCACCGCTCTCGTGGTACAATGAGATGCACTGACAGCAGCACACCCTAAATGTTCCCGCTGCATTGAATGCTGAAGGACTGTCGTGGTCTCTCCTTTCTCCCCAGCAGTAACCTCTACACAGGGTTTACCCACCTCCCCAACCACACGGGTAGAGTAAAACTGATCTTGTAGGCCAAATACATCACAATTCCACAGATGTGATGGAACATCTCTGATTGCAAGTTCCTCCAGCAGGACTTCATACCATTGAAACCACTTTCCTAACGCACTACATTGCTGTATGGTTCAAGCTGCTTGGTTTGTTTCCTGCTCTCCAGGTCCTCCCTCAGTAGAGTAGAGGTTGATGGTAAACTAACTGGTTTCTCTTCCATTATTATTTGTAGTTCCTTAGTTAAATCTGTGACCATAGGCACTTCTACTGTTTGTTCTGCATGTTGTTTTAAGTTCCTTTCTCCCCTTTTTCCTTTAGGGCCAGCCTGTGTTGGGGTTAACGAAAGTCTGGCTTTCCTCTCTCTACCGAACGCCCTATTTTCCCTTACGGTCCCCACATAGGAACCCATAACAGGTTGCGTACTCGGTTTAAGAGGTGGAAACGATTCAGGGTCATTGAAGGATTCAGCCAATGGGGTGAGTGACTTTTTTGGCATTTCTGTTAACATTGATTTCAGGGTCTGTGCTGAACTCGCTGTGAATTTCTTTCTATATCTTGTTTTGCTCCAGGTTACTGCGCTGTTGAAAGCCTGGATGTCCAATTCTCTTATTTCAGACAAAATGGTTGCTATTACTTCATTGTAGTGTTCTTTTAAGATCTCTATATTATTGTCCATCCACTGTGCTGTGTTTTGATTGACCTTTTCCAGTGTTGACTGGTTTGGAGATGGTTTAATGAAGGATTTTGTGACCTGTCTGAACACACTTGCTGGATAAGGATTAGCCGGTGTTGTGGCCGCCAGAATTTCTGAATGATGTAGAGCCTGTAACAATTTGAAATATTTTGTCAGTGTTAAATCTACAGCAGTTTTTGATTTGAGACACCTTGAATTTGGTTTTCACTTACATTTGCAGGTTCCCTTATTGGTCCAGAGTCAGCCAAGACTTCAAATCTGTTGTGCATAATGCATAATGTAGTGTAGTGTGTTGTGGATAAAAATGACATGAAATAAACATGAGGGAGACTTAGTATGAGTAATATGTAATTGCAAAATCATCATGAGTGGTATTGGCAGGCAAACAGAATGGATAGGGAACATCTCCAACTTGAAATCTAAAAAAGGTCCATTGAGGAAAGGAATTCCGTATTATAAGCTGATGTTTTCCGACTTCACTAACAAATTTAAAGGTCTAAACATCGATTGGGTGGAAGACTCGAGCAAAGAAATATATATTTTAATTGTTCATCGAATTTATAGTAACCCTGTGGCTTTCAGAAATTTGGAGGAAGACCAAAACAAAGAATGTCTCCAAAATTTACAGAATAAAATCCTATCTGAACACCTGAGAGATACAACTTGGTTACTCGCTGTAAGAAGGCTCCCAGTAAGAGCGGTTGTAAAATGGAGCTGTTTTGTAAAAACCAGTAAATGCCCGATGCCTAACTGTAATGAAGAGGAAACACTTGAACATTTCCTGTTAGAGTGTTATCGCTCTAAAGAAACATGGGCTAAATTAAAAACCATTGGTCTTAATATAGAAATAAATATGAACTCAATTTTCTATGGCATTTTTAAAGAAAATTGTAGCAAGACTCAGCATGACTTCATTTGGTTCATAATTTGTTTGACTAAATCTAAACTCTGGAAAACAAGAGCCAAAATGACTATAAATCAAACGTTTATATCCAGTGATGTTGTTCTCAAAGACATTCAAAAAGAACTAAGAAGACTAAAAAGCAGCACATCTTGGTTTAAAGACTCTTCAGTGTGGGACACTATTTGCGTGTAATTGTACCTTGACTATGTAAGTATTTTTTTTTTCTTTCTTTCTGAATATGACTTTGTCATATAGGGTGGTAAGGGACTCGGCAAAGGAGGCGCTAAGCGTCACCGCAAGGTGCTTCGCGATAACATCCAGGGGATCACCAAGCCGGCTATTCGCCGTCTGGCTCGCCGTGGCGGTGTAAAGCGTATTTCTGGTCTGATCTATGAAGAGACTCGCGGTGTGTTGAAGGTGTTCCTGGAGAACGTGATCCGCGACGCCGTCACCTACACCGAGCATGCCAAGAGAAAGACCGTGACCGCCATGGATGTGGTGTACGCCCTGAAACGCCAGGGACGCACCCTGTACGGCTTCGGCGGTTAAGCGCTCTAACACCGAACGACGCGAACACCTCCACGCGCCTCCTTTGCCGAGTCCCTTACCACCCTTGCTTTTTTTTAAAATGAATTTTATTGAATTTATACAAAATTTACAATCTTACAAAAAGTCATATTCAGAAAGAAAGAAAAAAAATACTTACATAGTCAAGGTACAATTACAAGTACCTTGTAAATAGTGCAAATAGTGTTAGAAAATGGAAGGGGGTGGATGGAAATCAGAGTGAAATTCCATTATCCTGAGTATCCAGTTACACAAATGGATAGGTGAGTTTAGATTTGGCTAAATAAATCATACAATCTAGAAACAAACAAGTGGGATAAAATCAGTGGTTGATTTTAGACATAATCATTCCCGATAGTTCTAATAATTCTGCTGTTGGTTTGAGTTGAGCACTGACAATCAAATTAAAAGAAGATGAAGGCAGCATTTAGTGGTTTGGGTTTTTTTTGTTTGTTTGTTTGTTTGTTTTGTTTTGTTTGTTTGTTTGTTTTTTACAGTGGAGTGATAAGAAGAAATCCTCAGAGACTGCTACAGTGTCCTCCCAGGAATCCATGGCTAATCATAGGCTGAAGTGTTTCTGAGACATTCTGGACATTTTTTCTGTTTCTGAAAGCAGGACCTTGCACTCGCCGGGCAGTACTGGCCATTCTCTTCTACGGAAAGTAGCGAAGGTTTGTCCGAAAAGTCGCTAGATATGTCGCTAGATGCTTAAAAAAAAAAAAACAAAAGTTGCTAAAGGCGTCTGAGAAGTGGACCGAAGCTGTCCCTGTTAAAATGAATGAGTGAACAGCAGGAGGAGGGGCTGCAGCAGGGAGTCATATTTTGAGTGAAAGGATTGTATTCGTGTTCTTTTGAAAATAAACTCTTTAAAGTGATTGTTATTTTTTATTTATTGACTTTTTATCATTCAAGCACTTTGTAACCACTGTTACATAAAAAAATTGGCTATTTTCAAGGTTTTCCAGTACTTAAATTTCCAAATGCCAAATTCAAGCACCTTGTACAAACCTTGTGGTAATAATTTTTCATATATACATTTCCCAAACAAACAAACTAAAAAAAACTTCTAGTACTTCTAATTAATAAACCTATAACATCAGTTAGCTAGTATTTTCAAGTGCTAAACCCAAACCTCACACATTTGATGTTTTTTTTCTCTTTTTGTTCTTTGAACACACACTTCTTCTTCTTCTTCTTCTTCTTGTTTCAGCTATATTTCTGCCACCTGTAAGTCAGAATGGCAAAATTCTTGACTGTAATATCACTCAGGTAAAAGAAATAAATCAATGAATTAATAAATAAGTAACAGTAAACTGATGTTCTGCAAATTTCATATAACTATCAAGAGAGATTTTAGTGTATTTAATACAAATTATATCACACTGCTGTTGCACTCTGGAATCTGATAGGTCAGAAGGTCTGAAGGCTGCAATTCATATCTCAGGTTTATATTAATGTGCTCATTGTAATGTTATCTTTTCTATGATAGCAAATCATTCACAGAGACTTGTATGGCAAACATTCCACATAATCAAAGTCTAATAATAAACAGATTTGTGCTGTACTACTTTAATAAAAACTTTTAGTCGTTGATATGGTGAAACTATCTATAAGGAGGTGTTTATTTAAGATTTATGGAAAGAGACTCGGGCCACAGATTTCTCCAGATTCTCTGAATTTTTTCATGATATGATGTGCTGTAGATGATGAGATATTCATAGCCTTCACAATTTCACATTGAGGAGCATTATTCTGAAATTGTTCCACAAATTGTAGATGTAGTTTTTCGCAGATTGGTGTACAGAGGCCCATCTTTACTTCTGAAAGACTCTGCCTCTCTAAGATACTCTTTTTATACCCAATCATGTTAATGACCTGTTGCCAGTTAACATAATTAGTAGCACAATGTTCCTCCAGCTGTTTCTTTTTAGTACTTACTGTTCCAGCCTTCTGTTTCCCCGTCCAAATTATTTTGAGACGTGTTGCACCCATAAATTCAAAGTTACCTATTTTTTTCCTGCTTTTTTTGTCTTTTTATATTCGCGGAGAACGCGTTTAAATGACAACTCCGTCTAACATACACAAAGGCTCTTTTAAGAGTCACTTCACTTCATTCTTGTTTCAATGTAATAATGTATGATACATTACCTTAATCTTTGAAATTTCAACTAACATTAGAAATAAATTTCTATTCTCATCACTGCTCCTACACAGCAAATTGAGTGGAGTTAAATTTTTGGTGTTTATGAATAGAATCAATCTAGCTCTACTTGGAATTGCTATAACTCTGTATGTTGTCTAATCTGTTAGATTTCGCACTGTACCATGAAACAGCTGGTGTCAAAATGGAGTGTTATAACTGTTTTCTAGAATTCAACTCTGATAGTGTCACCCCTTTGGTGGAATGCACCATTAGGAATGACTGACCTAGATCAGACTGAGCGACTTTCCAGTATCGGCAGAAGATAGTCGGCGAGGATGCATCATCTTCAATCCTGGATTTGTTCCCTCATTTCCTTGCTGTATCTGGATTGGTAAGAAAATCTTTAGCTTTGGAAGTAGTTTTGAAAAGGAAATTTTCTCTGTAGTTATTAAATGAGTTCACTGGTACAGTAGAGAAAGGAGTTGTTCAATGATCACCGTAACACCAACAGGCCGGTCCAAACTGAGAAATTCAACGTTCTAATCTTTTATATCCCAAATGTATGCATAAATAACACAGCAGATCTTAATTTTTAGTATTTGACCTTTCATCCATTTATGTCCGTTATGTTTAAACCTGTATAAACCTTGTTTATAGATCGACCAGGATTTCTCCATGATGTTTGGTGACGAAGTGTCTCAGAAGTTCCTGGCAAAGTGGTCAACATTCTTCAAGCCAAAAATCATTGCAGACTGCAAAACTCTTAAGAATATGGGCGAGCTGCTGTCAGGAATGGAACCTGAATCTGAGGACTACAATGGTTAGTATAAACTGTTTTGTATTTTAAAAATGTTCCAGTCTGTTAAAAAATAATTAGAGATTGCTGCAGCGAGATTAACAGCCTTGAAGATGTTCACATGTTTTGTATGTAAAGCACACCTCAGAACTTGTTTGGTTCTTTGTCAACATTTAAAATTTCAACATGGTTTATATCCTAGCAAAAAGTTACATTTAAAATGTGGAGAGCCAGGTTGCCCGTTATCATTTTGTGCTTATAGTAGCTTCCGAAATCACCTCAGCAAGGTACATAGTCACACAATTGATCAAGAGATTGATACTAATCAGGATCTTTCCACTCAGGGAGAATATGAGGCGGAATGTTCAAATGATCGCCCAAATTCTGTTGCCACTTTACATCCTTCACAAAGTTCTGTTGTTACTGAAGTCAGCTTCAATGTGTGGATCAATTGTTGCTCATTTGCAAGCATCAGGTCTTTCTGAAAGTGCTGTCCAAACAATTGTTTGTTCAATGGAAGAAGTTGTTAATGATGTTAAAATCCAAGCACGAGAAGCAGTTCTTAAAACTGTTACTCCTGAAAGTACAAGGTCAGACACTTGTAGAAGAATAAATCACTGTTTTGATCAATTAGGTAATCCTTTTTCAGCATTAGACACTGTGTCAAGGAGACATAAATATTATGATGAGAAATGGGAAATAGTTCTTGGGGTGAGAATGGATTTGCGCAGAGATAGAACTACAGGCAGGTTCCCGTAACGGACAAGTGCATGTATGTACCCATTCTGGGTACACTGAAATCCATATTCATTCATTTACAGGACAAACAGAGTGGAATTGGAGTTTACAAAGACATTAATGATGGGTCGTAATTTCCAAAACCATACACTGTTCTCACAGCAAAAGCACGCTTTTCAGATTCTACTCTATTACAACGATTTTGAAACTTCTAACCCTCTAGGTTCCAAGAGGGGGATCCACAAACTTGGTTGTATCTATTTTACTCTAAAAAAAATCTTCCACCCAAGTGTAACTCTGTACTGATTAATGTACATCTTGCAGCTCTATTCTACATGGAAGATCTTAAGACATATGGTTTTGATGTGATACTAAAGCCCCTTATTGATGACCTGAAAATCTTAGAAACCGAAGGCATACAGCTTCCTTGTTTTGAACCACCATTGTTTGGCTCAGTAATTCAAGTAACAGGAGATAATTTGGCTTTAAATGGCTTGCTGGGAATCTTACAGTGCAACTAATTTCTGTAGGCTTTGTTTAATTAGTAAGGAAGGAGTTCAATCTATATTTACTGAAGATCATTCTGTTAATTTTCCGTTCCAAAGAGGTTCATACTGAACATTGTAAGGCACTAAATGAAAATCCTGAACTGCGGTCAATATATGGTGTCAAAAAGTCATGTGTGCTCAATTCATTAGAGTATTTCCATTGTACTGATAACTATGCTGTTGACATCATGCATGATCTGCTAGAGAGTGTGGTACAGTATGAACTTAAACTGGTTTTTGAGTACCTTGTTAAACAGGATGCAGAGCTTTACTTATGGTTACACAGACCGTAAAAACAAACCAAGTGGGTTAAAAATGGATGATAAGGGCAAACACCTGGGTTTGAATGCCATACAGTCATGGTGTCTTCTGCACAACACTCCACTGATATTTGGTGGTCATTGAAAGGAATAACAATCACTGGAACTTTCTCCTACTTTTGATACAGATTATATATATATATATATATATATATATATATATATATATATATATATATATATATATATATATAGTGTTTTCCTACACCATAACTGATGGGATGATACTTAAAACATCTGATCTGTGATCACCATACTCTATTCAAAGAATTGTTTCCTGACAAGAGGTCGATTCCCAAGCACCACTTGATGATGCACTATCTGAGATGCATAAAAAATTGGCCCTCTTATCCATATGTGGTGAATGTGATTTGAAGCTAAGCACCATATTTTCAAAAGATGTTGCAAAAATTTCAAGAATCTCATTAAATCATTAGTAAAGCAACATCAACGTCAATTGGCATTTAACTATGAAAATGATTGTTTTAGAAGGTTTGAATTTGGTCCTACATCAAAAACCATCTGTAACTTGCAAGGTGGGGAAGAACTCAGTCAGACATTATATTTAGAAGCCTGTTTGAGTGTTACAAGTACAAAGTGGGTCAGACATTATGGTACTGAGTATCAGGTTGGTGTGTTCATATGCACTGGATGTACCTATGATCTCCTTGTGTTCAAAAAGATCTGTGAGATAATAATATATGAAGAGAGTGCTTTCATTATTTCCTGCAATGTAAAAATGATGTTCTATGATGACCACTTCAATGCATACTGTATAGAAAATAACCAAATGGATGAGTTTTCTGTCATCTCTGTGAATGAACTGACACATTTTAGGCCATTTGACCAGCAGTGCTCTAATGAGAATAAACAAAGAGAGTACATAGTGCCCAATTGTTATATTTAGAAAGACTTGACCTGAGGGGTCAGTAATGTTAACGCCCTTGAAAAAAGAAAACTATTATAAAGCAACCAACTTGGTTTTTTCTTTATTTTCCTTTTAGATTTGTAATCATTTAAATGTTATTTTAATTGTGCAGTAGCATATTAACACTTTATAGTGTTAGAGGCAACTCATTTAATAGTATGCAATTACCACTATGAGATTTAATGAATTACTCCTATGAGAATTAATTTCTAACACTACACACTGCTGTTGAGAAACTAACACTTGAGTAATGATCAATTTCAACGATACAAAGAGTTGATGTGAACTCTATTAAAGTGTTAAAATGACTGTGGAGTGTGGACCCCTCCGGACACTTTAAAAGTGTTGAAATGAACTCCAATAGAGTGGATTTGTTTCTGTGGATTTTGCTGTGTATGTATATTTTATAATGTTAAAGTGCACACCTTGATTTCGATTATAATAACATTATTAATGTATTTCTAATGTATTAGACATGTCATTCTCATCACTGCTCCTAGATAACTTAGTGTTCCCTAGGTGGCCTCATCTATTTCACTTCGAGAATATCCACAAATAGGGAAGAACATTACCTTTATCTTTGTAATGTATACAATAATGATCATGAACGGGTTAAAAAGGGGACACAGTAATATAAACCATGTAATATTTCTTACCCCACTCGGGCCTAACTACAAATGTACACTTATGACAGAATACCGCTGCTGGGAAATTGCCGTTCCCGAGGTTGGACACACGAGGGCAGTCAAGCTCCATCCAGCACTGAAGGTAGGTTTGGGCTATTTTACAGACACAGCTCATTACTGTGCATTGTATTGTTCGGACATAACCACAGTTAACGGCTCATCTATAAAAACAAACTATATGTGTGTATGTGTGTGTGTGTGTGTGTGTCCTTTTCTCTCCATACCACGTTCTAATATTTAAACTGGACACACGAGGGCAGTCAAGCTCCATCCAGCACAAGACACAACGCCGCCTGGAACAGAAGGCAGATTTGGGCTACTGTACACAGACACAGCTCATCGGCGTTATTACTGTGCATTGTCTAGTTTTCACATGAGGACAATACACGGCTCTTCTGCACTGTTCATCATCATCTATAAAACAAACAAACATTATGTCATATACATAGCAGTATATTTATCATAATAAAGTTCACTCATTAATAACGAATAATAAACATTTCTATACCCCCGCATGTTGATAGAAATATAAAGCATTTTTATTATATCTATCTATCTATCTATCTATCTATCTATCTATCTATCTATCTATATATATATATATCTATATATATATATATATATATAAATAATATGTGTCCCCTTCTCTCTGTACCACGTTCTAAATATTCAAACAGTCCAAGAAATAAAATTAGCTGTTTTCTGAGACAATGAAGTGACTCTTAAAAGAGCCTTTGTGTATATTAGACGGAGTTGTCGTTTAAGCGCGTTCTCCGCAAATACGGCAGCCCAGCTGAATATCCTTGAGAGAGATGGAGTCGCACAACAGCCCATTTGTCGCGCCCATGCCAGATTTCTTGTTGTCCGGTGGATGACCCGGTCACCTTCTTACCACGAATGGGTATACCACCACCTCAACCTGGGGTAGTGTGGCCGAGTGGTCCAAGGCGCCGGCTTTAGGCCCCAATCTCTTTGGGGGCGTGGGTTCAAATCCCGCCAGGGTCGTTAGCTTATGGTGGGAGACGTCTTGTCTCCAAAGGCTTTACGCAGGTTTTTCTCCCACGCTTTCATGCCATACACCATGTAGCATGCTGCCTCACGAACGTCCCAATTCATACCCCCCTTTTCCACAGTCGTTGTGTATATCCAGGTAAGAATAAAAGTTACATTTCCATCCGTCCATGTTCTATACCGCTTAATCCTTTTCAGGGTCACGGGTAAAAGTTACATTTTCCAAAGAAATTTAACTCGCTGAGATGGGCAGTCAATAGGTAGTCGGTACCTAGCCGCCCAAGGATTGGATTGCATCGCGACAGCTCAACTATGGAATTGTCCTGTTCTGTGAGACCTTTGGGCCGTCTCGCCGCATCGTCACCCTTCAGTTTATATGACAGCACAGCTCATACCTCAAGACTTGACTAAAATCTATTTGAGAAGCAGTCGTCTAGTCAGCGAACATTAATCCCTCATTTGCATAGTTTTCATTAAAAGCAGTGGGCCTTGGACAAGGTGGCCGAGAGGTTAAGGTGATGGACTGCTAATGTGGTGTGCTTTGCACAAGTGGGTTTGAATCCCATCCTCATTGCAAGCTCGTCACTTCGCCTCCTCTTTACAACAATGTCTGGCTTTGTTGCAGTCTGTCTCACACCTACAAGGCCTACAAACGGAAAGCTTTGTAAAGGTCCCTGAGCTAGCACTAGAGAGGGTGGAGAAATGTGAAAAGCTAGCACTGTGGCTATGTGTTTTGCAACCGTGAGCTGTATTTCAATGCTTTTTGGCCACAGCTGCTGTAAGGCTCTTGCGTCTCTGGAGGTCCGTCAACACAGAAGCATTCCGCAGTCCAGACGACAGTGGCAGAGAACCTGCACCGACACCTCTTTTTCGCTCCACACACTGGGATGTAATTTCATACGCGTGAGCTATGTCAGCAAGAGGTTAAGGGGACGAACTGCCAATCTGCTGGGCACAGCCCATGTGGGTTTGGACCCTATTTTTCTTGTAAAGACCTTGCTTAAGCGCATTCTGTAAAGGAAGCGTGCATGGTGCAGACATTGTTGGCGTCTGCATGAGCAGTTAGTCTGAAGGGGAAATTAGGGTCAGGTGTTTTCAATCAATGGGATGACAATCAGGTGTGAGTGAGCACCCCGTCTTATTTGTAGAACAGGGATCTATCAAAGTCTGATCTTCACAACACATGTTTGTGGAAGTGTATCATGGTATGAAAAAAGGACATTTGTGAGGATCTCAGAAAAAGAGTTGTTGATGCTCATCAGGCTGGAAAAGTAAAAAAAAAACAAAAAAACAAAAACATCTCTAAAGTGTTTGGACTCCACCAATCCACAGTCAGACAGATTGTGTACAAACGAAGGAAATTCACGAGCATGGTTACCCTCCCCAGGCGTGGTCAACCACCAAAGATCACTCCAAGAGCAAGACATGTAATTGTCCACGAGGTCACAACGGAGCCCAGGGTAACTTCTGAGCAATTAAAGGCCTCTCTCGCATTGGCAAATGCAAAGCAGAAGAGGTCTTCCGCAAACACTACCGGTGTGACCGCGGACCATGGGGTCTTAAGCCTAGATGAATCGCGTCCAAATGACCACGCCTTAGCTCTGTCTTCAGCAGGAAAGGGTTAGATGTCTCCGCCAGAGCTGGTTAAGCGAAAGGCACTTGAGTCTCACAACAGCCCATTTGTCGCGCCCATGCCAGATTTATTGTCGTCCGGTGGGATGACCCGGTCACCTTCTTACCACAAACGGGTATACCGCCACACCGGCCTGGGGTAGTGTGGCTGAGTGGTCCAGGCGTTGGATTTTAGGCTCCAGTCTCTTTGGGGACGTGGGTTCAAATCCCACCGCTGCCAGGGTAGTTAGCTGAAAGTAGTTCTGCTTAACTTTCCCGGAGTGGAAAGTAGTTATGTTCAACTTTCCTTAACTTCTCCAGTTAATTCTCAGTGGTAGTCCTTATCACTACGGATGCAATATATTTTTCGCCACATGTTGATTCCATGGCGCTGTTCCGAAGCTTGGTGTTTTCTTTTTTTTTCGTTGTTGAAGATCTACATTTTGAATTGCCTCCGCTGCCGCGTAAAACAGTTAATACTTTATTGGCTTTATTTTTTCGGCTTTCATCTCTTTTTGTTTATTTCTTTTTTCCCCAGACAGCGATTAACATTCATCATTTTACCTGATAAAAAAAAGCGCTCTTAGGCGGCAGGTAAAGTGAACTATACACTTACATTTACATTTATTCATTTAGCAGACGCTTTTAACCAAAGCAACTTATAAATAACAAAATTGCTTATTTACTCAAAAGAAACATCGGTATATTATGAATATCATTTGAATGGTTTAAACTATATGTAGTGTCAATTCAGGAATATCATTATACGTTTGTATGCCGAGTGGAATTTCTATTGTCTACTGTTCAGTGTCTGTTGTTTGTTCAGTAGTCAAACACACACTTAAAATAAAGTCTTTTGGTAACAAGTGAGCAGATCACAGTTATGTTAGATTAAGTTAGAATATATTAGAGTAGATGTGTATCTTTTCAATAGTTGTATAATTAAATTTTGGGTCATTGATCTTTTACTCTAATATGAAAACTGTCAAGTTATTTTAAAACAATCAGTTACTATAATTTTACTTTACAAAACATAATGCATAATTAAGTAAATTCTTTTTATATATTTATTTATGTTAATTGTTCATATCTATGGGTACTATTCAGGCCATCAGCATGAAGAAAAAAAAAAATCCCTGGGAGAATCAACGTGTCCTTCAGGAGAGGCCCATCAGGTGATTTACTTCGGGGCTCATCTGAAGAGGCAAGAAGCATTAAAGACAATCCTTCTTTGCAAGACAAGTCAACACGTCAAAGAAATGATGTGGTCAGGAACAATACAGCCACCCGCTCCGTTCAATCCACCTGCTAGTGGTGTTCCTGAAGACGTACCTCTGACGCAGGCAGCAGTTGAGAAGACACCAAAAAAACAAATTAGATCCTGTTTAGCTTGTGGTCAGCCAAATTCTCGTTACATGGGTGATGGCTCCTCTGTGCATTTCTTTTAGCAGGCTGGTGATGTTAAATACTTCTACTGCTCCAGGAAAGTCTTTGAGGCATACTCTGCAGAGGGCCTTCTGGAAAAGGTTTTCTAAAAGGGACATAGGACAGGAGGCTTTGGGATTGGACTGTAATGATCTATTATAGTGGGATGTCCCTGGTTTAATAAGAAAAAGTAGATTTCCAAATTTCTGGTATAACCCCATTGTCTAATGAAAGATTAAAACGATAAGTTAAAAGAGATGAAATAATATCAACTGCTAAGTTTAGAAATACAGATTCCACACAATCAGGACCTTGTGATTTGTGTATATCAAACAATTTGAGTGCTCTGTAAACATCAGAAGTCTTAATACGTTAAAAACTGAACTCCTCATTTTGAATTGTTTTTGAATGGCTTTCTGCATTATTAAAATCAGGGTACAGTAAATCACTTGATAAATATTCACCGTTTTAATAGGCCTAGATCTGATGCATAAATTGAACATTTAATGATGGGTTTTGCAGTTGTGTGTTCCCAGTTGTCTGTCTCCAGTTTCCAAAGTGGGCGGTGATGATGGCACCCCTCATCCTGAACTTGCTAACATACCTGGCACATTGTGGGCTACATAAGGTTGAAGCATGGCAAGTAACATGTACACTGTAATAAGCTAAAGTGAAGTATAGTCATCCTGTGTCCTGTAAACAATATCTTCAATCCTCAGAAAAGGATGAAGGGACATGCCCACTTAGTCTAGCATTATTACAGCAAGCTGTGATAACACCTTTCACACAAATGCGATAAGTTCTGCAATACAACCAACCCACCCAGTAACCATTATTTGTAGTATGATGTGTGTATATATATATATATATATATATATATATATATATATGTCCCAACTGTAACCCATTCCATTCCACATGATATTATTATTGATCAGCGCTTTTTCCAAGTGACTGCAATAACTGCTCAAGGCCGTTACTCCCCTTAACATTCCTAGATCAGTGGTACACCTGGAGGCGTCTCCTTCGGGGGCTGTGGGCTCCCCTGTGGTGTACTCCTCTGTGGTCATAGACTCCCTTGCACGCTCCCAAGGCTGTCAGGACATGATTGGGGTCATACTCCGCCCCATAAAAGCGCAACAAATGTTCCTGGACGTTATCAAGTATGGTCTGCAGTGGATCACTGATTGCTCACTACATGACAACATCCTGAGATCCGAGTGTTCTTTGGACAAGCCTGACATTGAATGGACTTATGCTTTGCACCTGTACTATGGCTGGCAAACTACAACAAAGACTGTGTCTTACATGTGACTGAAAGGGGGGGTGCTGCTGGGGGGGTCCCGGCTCAGGAGAGTGGGGCGCTTACAGGGCTGTAGTTTATGTATTGAAAACATTGGATTTGGTGGCACAAGGATTGCCAGCACGGTGCGTGCCGCGGCTGGAGATGCTCTCTTAGTGCAGATCACTGGGAAAACTGCTCTCTCACACATCGATCTTACGTTCATCACACCAGGTCATTTCTATTTTGAAAGAACAGGACATGGGGAGATATGGGGATATGGGGTTGATCTATGTACCACCCAAAATGAAATTCTTAAACCTATTAGTGTGCCAAACACACCAACTGTAGTGTTGTAGTGCCTAATTAATTCTGTGGAGCCAGTCACTGAGAACACTCACGATTGCCTAGTCGAAATTCATATTTCCTCAAGCTTAAAAGTTTCGGGTCTGAAATTTCACAAACATTATGAACACCCTGTGTCAGCGCTCTACACCTACGTGTGACTGGCCCCCGTGTGGCAGGTGAGAATTCTACCACTGAACCACCAATGCTTATCTTAAAAATCCATGGACTTCGCAGAGTGTGATTTAAAGCTGAGTATTGTGCTGCTTCAGCAATTTGGTTTAAAATTCTAAAGGAAAATCTCTTCCATATTTCAGCAGCATGGAGTTTGTCCATTACCCTAGTTTTGGGCGGAATTGATAAGGCTTGTGAAGTGCTTTGGGTGAAGGCTCAAGCAACACAAACGTCTCCAAAACTCAGTTGTGCATTGGCCTGGAATCTAACCCAGACTTCACAGAGGGCGCTTTCCAGGTAAGTATTGTGCTGACTCAGCAATTTGGTTTCAAAATTGACAAGGAGCATCCTAAGGCTCTTGTATATTTGAGCAACATGGACTGTGTCTGCTACCCTTTTTTTGGACAGAATTGATAAGGCTTGTAGAGTTCTTTGGGTGAAGGCTCAATATTCAAAACTCAGTCGTGAGTGGCCGGGAATCAAACCCCGGCCTCACGTGTGGTAGGTCAGAAATCGACCACTGAACCACCAATGCTTATCTTAAAGGAGTAAGGACAATGCAGAGTGTGCTTTTCATTAAGTATTGTTCGGATTAAACAGTTTGGTTTCAAAATAGAAAAGGAGCATCCTTTTACAAAGCAACGGCACCGATCTGCCCCGGGGATGGAGACTGACGAGGCTTAAGTACACGTCCGGAAATGTACAGCCAACTCATCCCAAAGCACGAGGCGGGAGCAGGCGTGTACGAGATGTGATCGTCCAATGGCAAGCCGGAACATGATGCATTGCAGTGGACTGGGCTTAAAAGAGGAGGAGACAAGACACCCATCCCTCCCCCAACATAGACACACAAATGGAACTTAGTACAAACAGAAATACAACTGAGGACGTAACAATGGTCAAGTATCAAATAAAATGTAAACTTGCATTTATGAAGGTAATGTTGTTAGTAATTGTTTATAAATTACCATAATAACACAGAGCTCCAAGGTATAAAAATATGGAGTTTGTCATCAATCAAACAGTAACCAGTTTTAATACCTATAAAAGTTATCTCGGGTATCTCCTGAGCAGTTGAGTTATTACACCGAACTAATCATCTCCAGATTAAATTATTTCTGACAGTTTTACAGCTAGATTTGATCCAGTTTAAACATAAAAGCTGGTTATTTTGTCTGTGTTTGAGGAATTAAAACTCCGTTCGGTTTTTAAACCCGAGGTACGTTAAACGGAAGCTGTGTGGCCGAATCCCAAATTGATGTCATTTCCGGTTTAAGTGCACTACATTAGGGATGAAATAATGACGGTCTACACCCTATGTAGTGCACTATTTAACTCATGGGGAGAGATTTGTTATTCTGTTTTAGCGGCACTATTTAAGCATAACCTTTTATCCTAAAATCCATTGTTTGCTCCCTGCTTATAGCAACTAAAATAAACAACAGTGAGTGTAAAAGTGGCTAAGTCATTTAGCAGCTAAAATAACTTTATATTTCTGTAATGTTTTTAATGTATAAACTGCTAACCTGAGGTGAAATTGGGTTTATATTGGACATTCACTGCAAATTCGAGCTTCTCTCTTCTACTTCTCAAGAAATAAACACAAAAAGGACAAAATGTGTGTGTGTAGCTGGCGAGGTGACTTTGTAAAGAAATACTACGCGCATGCGCACGTAAGCATTCACGTCAACATGTCCGCCATATTGATGAGGGAAAGACCGCGCTGTAAACAAATACAAGTAAACGGAGGAGCTGTGGTTTTTCTGGATAATAATTTACATGATTTACCGGAGATGATAACGGCATCGTTTTCAAAAACTTGCCCTTTGAAACCCGTTTTTCAAAGTTTTCAGGCCCCGAAACGCCGTCGTCATGGAAAGGAACAGCCAAACCGCATCAAAAGTTTTCGGTTTTTATTTGAAAACGTTGTGGTGTAAACGGCCTCTTAACAACTACAGCAAAATGCTGCTTTTATTGCTGAAGCCTTTCTGTAAACAAATAGAAATGAAATAGAATTTTTATGATTCACACTATATTACACTCCATTCTTCTTCTCAAAGACAACTCTATTTTGAAAATATTCAAGATGATTTTTTTTGTTAAAAAAATCAATTTCATGATACAGCTTATTATTAGAGCTGCAACTAACGATTATTTTCTCTTGAACAGCTCTCTGTGTGGAGACTTGAGGTAGTTCTGTAGTCACAGGTGCACAAATCAGTCACACAGCTCCAGCTCCACCTGCGCCTCTCGCAGGGAAACGGTTTCTGTGCACTGGCTCCGTCCCAAATCACCTTGTATGGAATCTCTATCTCTAGTGCACTAGGTGCGGTAGAGACTCCATTCGTTCAGACCGTGTGTAGTGTACCTAGATACGCAGTCGTGCAGGATTTGGGCACAGGCCACGCTAATGAAACATCATCCATTTCAAGTCAAGTTGCTATTGTTAAACATTTCACTAAAACCTGTATGGAAACGTTGCTGTTCAGTTGTTCTATAAGCGCAATTTCAACCAAATACAGTGGAGTGTAAAAGTTTGTACCCCCTTTTGGTTTCTTTTGGACAGAAGGGTGTTAAATGTCCTAAACACTACAAAATTTGACTGTAAGTAGAAGTTAATTTTATTATCGGACTCCGATATCCATGTTAATATTTTTAATACGGATCATTAGTGTTAAATGACTTGATGATTTTGTGGTCAGTAAAGCGTTTTTGTGTTGATTTTGATGTATGTTTTGGATCACTGTCCTGCTGGAAGATCCAACCACGGCCCATTTTAATCTTTCTTGCAGAAGCAGTCAGGATTTTATTTAATATCTGTTGATATTTGGTAGAGTCAATGATGCCATGTATCCTAACGAAATGTCCAGGTCCTCTGGCAGAAAAACAGTCCCAAAACATTAAAGATCCTCCACCATATTTAACAGTGGGCATGAGGTACTTTTCCATATGGCTACCTCTCTGTGTGCTTCAAAACCACCTCTGGTGTTTATTACCAAAAAGCTCTATTTTGGTTTCATCTGACCATAGAACCCGATCCCATTTGAAGTTCCAGTAGTGTCTGGCACACTGAAGACACCTGAGTGTGTTTTTGGATGAGAGTAGAGGCTTTTTTCTTGAAACCCTTCCAAACCACTTGTGGTGATGTAGGTGAATTTGGAGACTTTCTGACCCCAAGACACAACTAATTTCTGCAATTCTCCAGCTGTGATCCTTGGAGATGTTTTGGCCACTCGAACCGCCCTCTTCCGTGTGTTGAGACGATATGGACACACGTCCTTGTCTAGGTTGATTCATAACATTTCCAGTAGACTGGAACTTCTTAATTATTGCCCTGATGATGAAAATGAGCATTTTCGATGCTTGTGCTATTTTCTTATAGACACTTCCCATTTTGTGAAGCTCAATAACCTTTTACTGCACATCACAGCTACAGTGGTGCTTGAAAGTTTGAACCCTTTAGAGTTTTCTATATTTCTACATAAAGATACACAAGTTTTCCAGACAAGTCCTAACACTACACAAAGATAACCCATTTAAACAAATGTGACAAATATTATACTTGGTCATTTATTTATTGCAGAAAATAATCCAATATTACATATCTGGGAGTGGCAAAAGTATGTGAACCTTTTGCCTTCAGTATCTGGTCTGACCCCCTTGTGCAGCAATAACTGCAACTAATCATTTCCAGTAACTGTTGATTAGTCCTGCACATGGGCTTGGACATCAGTTTTGGCCATTCAAAACCAATAACTTTATTGTTCTTTAACCATTCTTTGTTTTGGGCCATTGTCTTATTGCATGCCCCACTTTCTCTTGAGGTTCAGTTCAGTTCCTGGGTTCATTCTTGCCCTGCGGTTGTGGAACTCACCACTACACGAATTATAATCTTTCAGATAGCTTGGAGATTTAGTACGTGTAGACCTTCTCAACTCAGGGTTTTCCATCCCAAGGAAAGTTTCTGACACAGCCACTTCAGAAGTTCCTCCCAGTTTTTGTTTGTGACTTTCCTCAGAGAATGAGGAACCTGAGTCTTTTGTAGAAGGCACTGGAATGTCAACATCTGGCCGTGAAGTGTCTAACAACTCTGGTGCTGGTGCTACGGATGTTGCATTGTGCCTGTCTCTCACCTGATCAATATGTCAGTGCACTACTTGCCCACTTCCCAATGCTACTGTGCACCATACAGGACCAGTCTTTTTCTGAACTGTTCCTGGAATAAAAGTAGGTCCAGAGCTGAAGTTCCTAGTATACACTGGGTCACCCACCACAAGATATCTTTCCTTTGCATGTTGGTCATGGTACCATTTTTGTCTCAATTGTTTGTGTCTCAATGAGACCCTGTGTAGACCAGTTTCCTTCCACACAGCAGTTTAGCGGCTGATTTGCCAGTGGTCGACTGTGGCATCGTTCGGTAACTGAATAGCACTCTGGCTAGCTTTTTCAATGGACTCTCCAGCACTGTCTTTCATCACGATTTTGAATGTTTGAACGGCCCTTTCAGCCAGACCACTGGAAGATGCATGGTAGGGTGCTGTGCTTGTGTTTGATGCCGTTTCTTTCCATAAACTCTTGGAATTCAGCACTGGTAAAAAACAAAAAAACTGCTATGGTCTGACATCACTACTTCTTGTATCCTGTGCTGGCTAAAGGTTTGTCTTTAGCACTAAATGGTAACTGATGGTAACTGGTAAGAGCCGCACGCCGCGGAGGTGGAATCACTACACGAGTCCCCCATAACACAAAGCTTCCCTGTATGCAGAGTTCATACTATTTCCTTACATATTAGGGATGTCACGATACCAAAAATCTAGTCGTCGGTACTGATACCACCAAATGTACACAATGCTCAATACCATGGTGTGGTTTTTATTTTTTTTAAAAAGAGAGAATTAAAAAAATTATAAAATTAAAAACTCCTGGAGGGCATCCTCCTCTGGCTGATACTGGCAGAGAGAGAGAGAGAGGGATATTTTAGTTCAAACACTGTCTGACCATGACTAATAAGTGCTAAGGTGCACTCCTAAACGCACACACACCCCTTATACTCTGAAAGCAAGCATTAGTTTAAATTCACTGATACGGTGGCAGGATAAAAAGATTTATTAAAAGCATGAACATGTGTATAATTATTAGTGACATGAGGCTACATTTAGCTGACAGGACACGGGCTGAATGGAGATGCATGGTGGCCCATTAGGAGGTAGTTTATAACATTGCAATGCGTTAGCGTTTAACAAATAACTGGATATCGCAAACATTACATGGAGCATAGTGTCCATAGTGTATGAATGGGTGTGTGAGTGTGTATGTGATTGTGCCCTGCGATGGACTGTCCAGGGTGTACCCCGCCTTGTGCCCGATGCTCCCTGGGATAGGCTCCAGGATGGATGGAGAGATATATATATATATATATATATATATATATATATATATATATATATATATATATAATAACTTAATTAAATATAAATGAAATGAGAAATGAAATAATGTTTAATTACTATGGGTTGCATTTAATATCAATTTGACATTAAGCATAGTTCGCTATTTCATTGAAAGCTATTAGCCTTTTTTCTTAATGTGGATCACTTTTGTGTTAGTCTACTTTTAATTAGGACTCTTTATTGTTTTTAAGATATCTAAAAATAAATATTTTATGTTTGTTTATTTATAAATTAACCAACAGTATCATTGCTATTATTTTATTCAGTTAACAGTGACCATGAGCAGAGAGCTTACATTTAACTGTTTATGATAGACTGTATGATTAAAGTTTAAATAAAAAAGATTGGTATCCGGATCAGTATCATCTGTAAAAATCCTGACCGACGCATCCCTAATGAACACCATTAAACTAAAGCGCTTTGCATCTGACGGGTAAATGAACTCACCCAATCACATCCTATATGAGATTATTCAGATATATACACAATATACACAGAGCGGTTCGAGAACTGACTCCAGCCCAGAACCATGACAGTGGAAATGTCTAATAGTGCAGCTTTAAATATATTTAAGAGGAGCAGACTTCAAACACTGAACATTGAGGTTTATTGTATTTGTTTACAAGGTAAACAGGTTAACGGTTGTTTTGTGCATACAGTCTGTAAAATGAACTGAAAATATTAGATTTAGTTTATCAGAAGGTAAATTAATGTGTCATGGCTCACACTATGTTCCTAAATTCTGTCATAATTGACCAGCTCAAGTTTTCTCATGCCTACTTATGTGTTGTGTTGTGGCATGAGAGAACTTAATAAATGTGAAAGTGCAATACAAAATATGTTATCACTAAAATCACTGAATAACCGTGATAATCGAGATCTCAGTATTAATCAAAATAATCGGGATTATCATTTTGGCCATAATCGTGCATCCCTACATGGCACTGATCCAGGACCTGATGGCAACAAAAAAACCCAAAAAAAAACGGTGGCTCAGCTATCAGAGATAACAGAAATCAAATCATATAACTGATGCATGTAAAAGAGATGTGACTGTTCTTTCACTAGGATTGAATTCATTATATTCGTACTTTATGTATGGGTTTCTGTATGAAAGTTTAATGGTAAACGAGTGCTTCAGTTAAAATAATGAGCGTTGTAGATCTTAAAGAAAACAATATCGGATGGGTATCGGCTGATACTCAAGCTTTCCATTAAGGAAAATAAAAGCTAGTATCATGACACTTCTAGTAAATAAGTCAAATGAAACTGTTTTTATTTATTTATTTAATTTTTAAATTGAATGTTTAAGGATATTGCTGTTTGATTTTCTTTGTTAAAGTCGTTTCACCTTTTGTGATGTGACACGCAGTGCAGTGCAGCTGCTTCTATGTGATTTTTGTCACAGTATATCCTTTTATGGGTCTAAGCATACGGCATAAGATAATTTCAGATTAACAGCCTCAGTCTACAGATTACCAATACTTCTTGTTCTGAAGCACTCACTTTAAATCATGTGTGTAAGGTGGTTGTGATCCTGTCAACCAACCGTAAGGATAAATACGATTGCGTGAAGAAGTACCTGTGTGTGGACTGTCCCACTCCAAGCCAGTGTGTGGTGGCTCGCACCCTCAGCAGACCTCAGACCCTCATGACCATAGCCACAAAGATCTCCTTGCAGATGAACTGCAGGATGGAAGGAGAGCCGTGGAGCGTCGAGACCCCGGTACGGTTCTGTTCTTCAAGCACTGGGAGTTTTTCCAGTAACTGAAATATATCCGGCATTGGGATTTCAACTACAACCAAAATCATCACTTAAAAGCATATCTGATCTTGTAACTGATCAACAGTGGCACCTCCTAACCCTGATGTTATTCTATTAAAACATTGTTTTAGTGACTTCTCCTGCTCTTTCAGTTGAAGCACCTGATGATGTTGGTATCGACTGCTACCACGACAGTGCCGCAGGAAAGAGATCCATCGGTGCACTGGTGGCCAGCCTCAACCCGGGCATGTCCAGGTACTTAAAGCATGACTTGTGTGGACTCTGTAAACAGCTTTAAGAAGGGTTGTGTTTAATGAACTAGATTTTAGATTTGAACTTTTCCCCCAGTCTTCAGAAGAGAGGGCATTACCCTTTGTGGTTCATCGTAACTTTAGGAGAGAGAAAAAGTACAATATCGTTCCTTTAATGATTAAAATGTTTAATTGTCAAATTGCTGTGGTATAAGGAATAAAAAGCATCAGGAAGACCTGTTTAGCTTCGTGGTGCGTCACATTGCACCATCCTGTCGTTGATTGATAATCTTTCTACATATAGCAGCATGCTCATGGTTTCTTTATTTGTTGATATTTTTTAATCCCTCGTATATCTGCATATTGTTACCACTACAAACGATCAGTAAAGATTATGAATCCAACAAGAGTTTTTCAGCTCAGTGGTGGGAAATTTCAGAGACTTTTAACACTACTTCCTGCATCTCAGGATTCTTTACTCAGGCCTGAGCTGGTTCTCTTAATCTCACACACTCTTCTCTGTATTTCCATTTCCTTCCAGTCGAAGGACAGAATCACAATTTTTTAGTCTTGAATCCTCTGAACGTTGTTTTCCTCGCTGCTACCGCCACCTTCATCCTCCTCATAAAGGGTCTGGGCCATGCTCTGTATGCTATGTGCTCTGTATGCTATGTGCCGCTGCTCTGTAACCATGAGAGCACCGTCCTTCTCTCAGGTGGTTTTCAAAGTGTGCAGGGTATGAAATGCACTCTGGGAGGAACATCATGCTCATAAATGACCTCGTTACACTGCAGTCTCTTTGATTCCGACTTTACACTCAGGATGAAATACTCACACTGCAGTCTGACGGAACGTGGGAGAAAAAGCGAGCGATTTTAGAATTGTCGCTTCAGTTAAGAAGCGCATTAAGACATGGCTTTTTGTTTTGATTTCTTTTCATCAGCTGTGCTGAAGGCCTACTTCAAATACAACGAATGTTTGTCGTCACGCATCGTGGTGTATCGAGACGGCGTGGGCGACGGCGTGCTGCTGAGCGTAGTCGACTACGAAGTGCCTCAGTTCACGCAGTCCATCAAGGCCATGGGTGAAGATTCCGCGTGAGACTCGACACATCTCGATAAAACAGATTTGACGCACGCTTTTTGGGTTTTCTCTCAGCCATCAGTGTTTCTGTGTACGGGCCCAAACTGACCGTGTTGGTGGTGAAGAAACGCATCTCTTCCAGATTCTTCGCTCTCCTCGACGCCAGACTGAGCAACCCTCCTCCCGGAACGGTCATCGACGCCGAAGTCACGTGACCCGAGTGGTGTGTTCAGGCATAGTTCATCCATCTTTTTCTCTTTTTCTAGCGGTCTTTCTGATCGCAGCTTCAGGTTACGTTCGAACGCTGATGGCTTGATTTGTCAGGTACGACTTCTTCATCGTGAGTCACAAAGTGCGCTTCGGCAGTGTGGCCCCCACTCACTACAACGTGGTGTACGACAGCAGTGGCCTCAAACCAGACCACATGCAGAGACTCACCTACAAACTCTGCCACCTGTATTACAACTGGCAGGTAAAAGCCACACACACACACACACACGTTCATACGGGAGGAGGGTTGCTCAGTCAACTATTTTCATTGTCGATTATTATCAACTATTATGCATTAGTTGTTGCAGCTCTATTTGCAACACATTATACTAAGAATTGTGTGGTATTTTAAGATGTTTGTTCAAGGTAATGCAGTTAATACCCATTGCAGTTCTTTATACTTCGGGTTATTACTCAGATTATAAATGTATTTGAGTGAGGACATTTATCACCTGTGTGCTTTTTCTGCATTGTTATTAGCATATGTACTGTATGATTTAGTAAAATAATCATTAGCCATTACGTTGTTATTCTGATTACTCTGGGTGTGTGTGAGTGAGTTCATGCTCTTGGGTGTGTGTGCTGTGTGCTGCACTTCCTCTTTTTGGTCAGGCCCTACGCCTTGCTGTAGTTAACTTTTAAGAGACATTGTCTATAAGGAAGAGAGCGTGACTCTGTTCTTTCCCTTATTCTCAATAAATTCTCATTCTCCATATTTTATTGCCCTTGTCTTTTATTTCTATCAAAAATCTTCTCCAACACTGATAACGATCGGTCTGATGAGACCTGAGCCAGGAGAGGACCGTTCCCTTAATGCCAACAACATTTTGTAATCTATCTTGCGCAGAGGTGCCCAAACTTTTTCCTGTGAAGGGCCAAGTTTGGCCCACAGGCCCTAATTTGGGGACCTCTGATCTAGCGTGTAGTGGAGCGTTGATTCGGTTCTGTCGGATCAGACGGTGATCCAAATCTAACTGATGTCTGTACGAGGTTATTGATGAAGCTCGGTGCAGTAGCTGGTGTGAAAGTACATTTTATGCGGTGGCGAGGTGGAAATATGATCCATACGTATTATGAGTGAGATAAGAATGATCGGAGACAACTTCAGACTGTGGAAGTGTTACAATATTTTCTATATTTAATCCGTACGTATGAGGTCAAGAGTGTGACCACCATTATGAGTAGGCCCGATTACGTTCTGATTGACCTCTACTGCATCTAAGATGGACACAACCGCTGTTCTCAGAGGGTCTTCTGGGTTATCAAAATGAATATTAAAATCACAGACGATTAATGCTTTATCTACAGACACAACCAGGTTTGAGATAAAGTCTGCAAATTCACTAAGAAATTCAGTATATGGCCCTGGGGGTCTGTAAATAATAATTAGAGGAATTGTCTTATTTTTTGTGGCTACATAAGTTATGCTGGTATAAAGAATTTCAAAAGAATTAAATTTATGACTAGGTTTTGGTGTGACGCCTAGATTTTGACTATGGATGAGACCAACACCTCCTCCTCTACCAGTTGAACGAGGCTGATGTACATAACTGTATCCAGGAGGACTGGCTTCATTTAATGCTATGTACTCGTTTGGTTTAATCCAAGTTTCTGTTAAACACATTAAATTACATTCCTGATCAGTAATGATGTCGTTAACAATAAGAGCCTTAGACGCAAGAGATCTAATGTTTAATAGTCCTAGCTTCAGATTAAAGGTGCTGGATGTGCATTCAGTATGATCTAATTTTAGGTTAATTAGGTTACTAAAACAAACATTCTGAAATTGTCCATGTATTCGTATAGCTCGGGGAACACACAGTCTCTATAGTATGTACTACAGGTGTTGGACTATTAATTGAACATTGCTTATGATGAACGTTGTTATTGTAGAAGATGTGCTTACGGTAGACAGTCACTTGGAGTGTAGCGTCTTGGAGATGTTGTCAGACAGCAGTTCCGCTCCGAGGCTGCTGGGGTGCAGGCCATCAGGACGAAACAACCTAGGACGCTCCCAGAACAGATTCCAGTTATTAACAAACAGCAGATTCTGTTCATTACACTGTGAGGGAAATTACTCATTTTTACTTTGAAATAGATTTGTTCTTGTTCTGTTTCATTCTCATGTGAGGATAACGACTCAGAAGGCCATGTGATGTCACTGAGATCAGAATGTTTATCTGCTTACAGAGACACAAACATGTTCTTCTGTTCAATGTTCGTCTAAACATCATCTAAGATCCTAAAACAAAACCTGTTTGAACTGCCTCAAACTGCTTCTTATCGGTACACAGAATGATGTCATGCTCTGAGTTTCATATATATATAATATATATATATATATATATAGTAGTGGTTTAGTACAAGGACTTCAGAGCACTCTCATTATTCTATCCTGCTTTATTCTATCCTGTATTAACCATCTGAGAGAGGGGGCGTCGCTGCGGGGGTCCCGACTCAGGAGTATGGGGCGCTCGCAGGTCTTTAGTTTATTTATCGAAAACATTGGATTTGGTGTCACAAGGATTGCCAGCACGTTTGCGTGCCACGGCTCGAGCTGCTCTCTTAGTGCAGATCACTGGGAAAATTGCTCTCACACATTGATCTTACACTCATCACACCAGGTCACTTCTATTTTGAATTAGATCCACATGCAACACGACAGCTCAACAAAGAACAGGATATGAAGTTATTCTATGTGTCACCCAAAATTTAAATATTAAACCTATTAGTGTGTCTAATACACCAACTGTAGTGTTGTATTGCCTAATTAATTCTGTGGAGCCAGTCACTGAGAACACTCACGATTGCCGAAATTCATATTTCCTTGGGCCAAACTTTTTAGACGTTCCATCTGCCCAATTGGCCGAATTAAAAGCTATCACTACAGAGTGCGAACTGGTTACGGGTAGAATTGCTAATATATATACTGACTCTGATTATGCCCATGGATTGTGTCATCTGTTTGGAGCTGTTTGAATGCAGTGAGGTTTTAGTAAAAGTGCTGGAACGCCACTTTAACATACCGAGCAAATAGTTTAATTGAATTCTGATTGTATCTACTGCACTTCTCACTGTATGAATTTCAGATGCACATGGTTTTAACCAGTGCACGAGGGGGAAGTTATGGGAAAAGATAAAACAGCAAGAGGACTGGTCTCTGGACTTACAGGCAATTATGGATAATTATTATTATTTTTTTAAACTTACAGGCAATGGTGAATAATAATCTGAGTGTGAAATTTATGCTCAAAACAATGTCAGAAAGGGAAAATCAGTATCGATAGGGCTCGTATCAATGCCAGAAGGGCCGTTTAAGCACTTGGTGATAGACAGGTTTAGCAGATGGAGGGAGGCAATGCCACCAGCAGACTAAACTGCTGGAACAATGATTAAATTTTTAACCAGAGAGGTAATTCCTAGAGACGGCATACCATCTCAGATTAGCTCTCACAATGGCTCAGCGTTTGTTTAAAAAACAGTGTTACAGTAACTGTGATTAAATTAAAATTTTGATGTGTTTATCACCCTCAGTCACAGGGAATAGTGGAAAAGGTAAGTGGTACCTTTAAGGCTAAGCTTAACGCAATTTGTGCTAACACTAAACTCGTTTCGGTAGATGCTCTACCTCCTGCACTAATGACCTGTCGCATGCAGACTAACAGAAATATGCATCTAACACCGCATGAAATGCCTACGGGTCGACCCATGTCTGTGTCATACCTGAGAGGTCCTTATGAAGAACTGCCGCTGAAGTAATTACAGATGGAACTAAGAGCATATATGCAATAACTAACTGCTATGTATGAAGCTATCTATTCACAGGACCAGAGCTGGGGACTGAGAGAGGAGACAGAAGTTCCTTGTCCTGTGACTCCTGGAGAACAGGTGCACCTAGGGGTGTTCCAGCCCAGAAGGGAAGGGCCATACAAAGTGAGCACCTAGATTAAGACCTAGGAGAAAGGAGGATCAGCTGATCGAAGGGGACGATCCAGTGGTTGACATTGAAGAAGATAGAACAAGACAAGACATGAGAGAGGGTCTAAATGAAGATAAGGGAGAATGGCAGTCTCAGGCGATGGCAAAGAAGAAGGTCTGTCAGGGGTCGTGCCAACAGAGCAGGAGGAAAGAAGGGCTCCTGCTGCTGAGAGCGGTTCTGACGAGCCTGATACACCTGCTGAAGGAGAAAGAGGCCCAAGCAGACGTTCCTTACAGGACAACTTTTCCATAATTGACTTTTCAGCCCTTGACTAGTCTCCAAAACAGTACTGAACTAAAACTGAATGAGACAATCAGTGAGCCAGATTGGATCTCTGATCGGCTGCAACAGGATAGAACAGATTCCAGTTCCTCAAGTGAGGACGAAGAAGCAGCTTGATGAGCCATGTCATGGGTGTAAGTACTAGCTTGACCTCTCCCCAAGGGTCGTCCCCGCGATATGCAAAGTATCTGGGTCGAAGACAAACATTGTTAACACATCCCCTAAAAAAGGATGTGATGGAGTTTTTATTTTTTGCTTTTTACATTTTTCTATTTTTAAATTTTTACATTTTCTATTACAATATAATCGAGTGTGATTAAGAGACAGGGTGATCACTGTCATGATTAATCAAACTGAGAAAATTGTTTTGTATTCATGTTTATTAGTCTATACTTGTATCAGCTATATGTGCTTAATCAACTGTGTACTCTACATCACGATGACAACCACAGGCAAGTGCTGAACCAAACGCATACTCACGCTTACAAACAATGTCTTGATTTTTGTGGGTAGGGAAAGAGACAGAATCTTTTACTCCTTTCTAGCCAATGGGAGAGGAGATGTTTGTTGCTAGTCTCCAGAGAGAGTGGTTTCAGGATTTGGTCATTGGTAGAAGGCTGACGTGGTCATACATTGATCACTAGTTAGTGTAAATGAAGGGACTGGATTGTGAGATTACTCTCTCTAGCTAGATGGGGCTTAGTAAGCCCCAGAGGGGGAGAATATATGGAAAATATCTGAAGTGCAAACAATATGTGTAACTGACATTTGGATATGTTAATGAAGTGAATTCAATATGTAACCAACATTTAGAATTATTACTTGAGCATTATCGTATAATCAATATTGGTTAAAAAACATAATCTGTATGTATAATCAACAGTTAGAAGCATAATCTAAATCCATAGAACAATGTTTGATCAGGTTATATTCTGAGTGGATTTGAGTTGAATGAACTGTGTTTCAGTGTACAACAATTGTTCTTCTGTATTAGCTGTCTCCTGTCTCCACAGCAATAAAAATTGGCAGTAGATATTCGCATACGTGAGTAAATAACTTTGAGGCAGACACAAATTAGGGAGTTAGGAGAGGGCCTCGGGAAAGGAGGTAGATATCAGCGGGGACAACCGATAGAGACAGACAGATGCTCAGTGAGGCCTAAGAAGGGAGTCAAGGTCAAGACACAAGCCTGTGTGAAACCTTTTTTGTAAAAGAAACCTTGTCCTCATGAAACCTTTTCAAGAAAAACAACTAACTGCGCATGTTCCACAAATTTAAGATAACGCATAGACATGAATATTTAATTGTGGCAAAAAAGAAGATTGGTCTATTTCAACGAGGAAAAGCAAAACCCCACCTACAGAGACTATGCTGTGGAGATAGGTATATAAAGACATGTTTGTGTATGCATAATTCAGACACTCTGCAGACTGTCACACTTTATTGATTTTCAATAAAGTTTATTTACTTTTTGACATCTACTAAACTCTCTGTCTCTGAAGTTTTTGACCTAGGCTAAAAGGCTGATTTTATTCACGACACTCGCAGGCCACAATGGGTTCTAAAATTTGACAGAGGGGCCGGGCCAGGAACAGACGGATGGAGTGTTTGTGTGAACTAATATAAATGACATGTAAAAGCCATTACATGAAAGGATTTGGCCTTTAACAGGTAGCAAAGCATGAATATGCAAGGCTCATTGTACCAATTGTTTTCCAAATGCATTAATTTGATAACACAGTAGAGAAACTCACGTCCAGTTTCAGTGAGAACAGTGTTGTTGATCTCCCTTTTTTGCCAGTGCATCAAACTCTGGAGACAGTTTTGTTGTGGCAATTCTCAGGATAGATCCGAGGTGTTGGTCAGTTAACCTGGATCTGTGAGGGGCTTTGTTGATGTTCATGACGCTGAATGTCTGCTCACATACGTAGGTCGATCCAAACCATGTCAGCATCTTCTGTGCCGTCCTCCGGAGGTTTGGAAACGTCTCTTCATTAAGTGAAGCATAAAAGTCATTCAGTTTAAGAGAGTTGAACTTCTCCTTTAAGACGGAGTCAGACTGAAGACCGATCAGTTCCAATTGCAGCTCCTGTGGTGCTGTTTCAGGGTCTTGTGACAGGGGACAGGACACCAGCTGAACCGACGGCAGAATTCTCTGTGCAGGTCGCCCAGTGATTTGCTGTATTTCTTCACGTTTCGGGACGCCTCTTTCTGCATGGCTAGTGAGGGGGAATGAGAGAGAGATTTGTTTGAAATTTGACTGGAGAATAAAGTCAGCTTGGATTTGAAGGCTCTAACATTTGTGTACATGTCGTGCACAAACTGATCTTTCCCCTGTAGCTTGATGTTCAGCTAATTCATGTGTGAAAATATGTCCACAGCAAATGCAAAGTCACAAAGCCAGTTGTTGTCGCTTAGCTCAGGAAATTTGTCGGATTTCCCCATTAACTCCAAAGATGCGATAATTTCCTCTTTGAGCTCCCACACTCGTTGAAACACTTTGCCCAAACTTAACCAGCAGACCCGAGAGTGGTAGAGGAGTCCTGGTGATCCGCATCAGTTTCCTCCAGGAACGTAAGAAACTGACGATGCTGAAGTCCCCTTGCTCGTATAAAGTTAACAAGTTTTACGACTGGATTCACGACATGATGAAGCTGCATTATAGACTTACACAGAGATTCCTGATGAATGATGCAGTGAAGGAAAATAACATCCTGCTCAGGGTTTTCCTCCTTCACTTTGTCCTGGATTCTTTTCAACAGCCCAGTGTTTTTTCCAGTTAAATTTGGCGATCCATCCGTGGTGACATTGGCAAGTTTACTCCAAGCTATCTTCATTCTCTCGATGACAGCAGACACCTGGTTACACAAGTCCTCTCCCCGACTTTTTCTTTTCAGGGACTCCATGGTCAAAAACTCCTCCGTTATCTCAAAACTGTCGTTAATCCCTCGGATAAAATTAGGAGCTGAGCAGTGTCTTTTATGTCGTTACTTTCATCCAGTGCTAGTGAATATAACTTAAAGGACTCCGCCTTTTTGTTTAATTCGCTGGCGATATCTTCGTCAATTAGTTCCACACGGCGAGTCACAGTCCTGTGTGATGAACTGATTTTTTCAAAATTGCCTTTGCTCTCTGGACACAGGAGACCTGCTGTCTCTACCATGCATTCTTTCAAAAACTCGCCTTCGGAGAAAGGCTTGCTAGCCTTTGCTAATTTGAATGCCAGCAAAAAACTTGCCTTGGTACTTGACTCTTGAATCGCAGTTTGTCTGTGAAAATTTTTTGCTGAGTCTGTAAATTATCCGTCAACCTCTGAGCCGTAGCCGCCCGTTCTTGCGTTGACTGCTTGCTAGCGTAGTTGGCATGCTTCGTGGCAAAGTGACGGCTGATGTTGTATTCTTTGAAAACCGCAACAGTTTCTTGGCATATCAGGCATACAACCGTTGATCGGACTTCAGTGAAAAAATATTTTGTTGTCCACTCCTTATTAAACACTCGGCACTCACTGTCCACTTTTCTTTTCTTTGGTCCACTCATTTTTACAGGAGGGCTCAAAGGGCAAAGCGAAAAAGTGAAGTAGAGAGTAATACACCACACTGAGGTTTAATAATATAATTTGGACAAGTTCGGATTAAAGCCGGATTAAAAAGCCCAACGGGCCGTATATGGCCCTCAGGCCGTAGTTTGCCCATGCCTGTCTAAACATACATGCATCGACAGCTCCGTGTCAATAACACGATTTCCTACCACAAAAACGTGAGCGACTGCAAGCAAATAAGCAACCTACTTATACTGCAAGCAAATATGACTCATTTGATCTACAGCTACTGTGCAGCTAGAAAGTTTAACGTTTACAGTTTTCTGAATTTCTCCATACATTTAACCTGAAACCTGATCAGATCTTCATCCAAGTCCTTAAACTAGGTAAAAGAGAACCCGGTTAACAACAGATGCAAAAAAAAAAAAAACAGTAGTTTTTACAGTTATTTATTAAGCAAAAATGATCCAGCGTTAAATATCTTTGTAGGAAAAGGTATGTGAAGTCTAGGAGTACGAGTTCATTTAAATGAGGCTGATTGAAATCAGGCGTTTCAATCAAGGGAATGGCAATTAGGCCCGCCCATGTTTCAAGAACATTAACTTGGATCTTCACCATCAAAGTCTGGTCTTCACCACACAGGTTTATGGAAGTGTGCCCTGCCTCGATCAAAGGACATTCCTGAGGACCTCAGAAAAAGAGAGTTGTCAATGCTCACCGGCTTGGAAAGGGTTACAGAGCCATTTCTAAAGAGTTTGGCTTCCACCAATCCACTGTGAGGTAAATGACATACAGATGCAGGAAATTCAGCACCACTGTTACTCTCCCAAGGAGTGGGCGTCCAGCAAAAAAGATCACTCCAAGGGTGTGGTGAATAATATCACAGTAAGTCATAAAGAACCCCAGGGTAACATCTGAGAACCTACAGGCCACTACTTTCCATAAAAGAACACTGCTGCCTGTCTGAAGTTTGCTCAAATCCATGTGGATATGCCAGGAGCCTATTGGAAGAATGCTCTGTGGACAGATGAGTCCAGAACAGAACTTCTTGCTTTAATTGAAAATCATTGTTTGATGCAAACTGAAAATAGCATCCCAACATAAGAACTTCATCCCAACCGTGAAGCATGGGGGTGGCAGCATTATGGTTTGGGGCTGCTTTGGGTCCGAACCAGCTTGCCATTATTGACGGACCTATGAATCCTAGATTGTACCAGGAGAATGTCAGGGTATCTGTCTGTGAACTCAAGCTTAACTGTAAGTGGGCCTTGCAGCAGAGACAACGACCTTAAGCACACAAGTACGTCTACAGAGAAATGGTTAAAGCAGAAGAAATTGAACATTTTGGAATGGCCAAGTCAGACCTTAACCCAATAGAAATGTTGTGGAAGGACCTAAAAAGAGCAGTTCATGCAAAGAAGCCTGCTAGCATCACTGAGTTGAAGCAGGAGGAGTGAGCCAAAATTCCTCAAACCCATTGTGCAGGATTGATTGAGTCATCGGAAATGTTTGCTTCACGTTATTGCTGCTCGAAGGTCTCACACCGGTTACTGAAATCAAAAGTTGACATACTTTTTTCAGCAAAGGTGTTTAATGTTGGGTAATTGTGCTCAGTGAATAAATGTGAAAACTATAATGCATTTGTTTAATTGGGTTCTCTTTATCTAGTTTTAGGGCTTGGATGGAAGTTCTGTTCACATTTCAGGTCAAATGAATTTAATTTTATACTTGTTTGTATTCTTTTTTGATTTTGGCTATCAAATCTTTATATTTTTATCTTTCATAAATTTTCTTGATTGTTCTGGTAAAGTCTTTAAATTGCTGCTCCTGAAATCAAAACTGGTGTTTCGAGATGTTTTTGTACCTTTATGGCCTCCAATACCATAGTTTAAAAAAAACAAAAACTTTTAAAGTCACTTCTGGGGAAAAATGATACAATTTTAATGCTTCAACATGCACTAGACTTGTGTTCGTCCAATTAAATGCTCTCTAGAATGTGTAGGAATGTGTGGGTCTTGAGGCGGGTCTTGCTCAACAGTAGCAGCTCATTAGCATCAATGTTCTTCAGAGCTGGGCGTATCCCAAACACTGTTAGCTGTTGTGTAACACTTCAACATGCCACCACTCTTATTTCCTGTTTCAAAAAGAAATACGTCGTCATACAGAATCAAATCACAGCTCTCAAAGTTGTTTTGTGGGGACTGTAAAGTAAAAAAATGAGCGCATTGTTCATCTTCCTTTAAAGGTGCAATACTTTTATTTATTTATTTATTTTTCACTTGTACAACCTGGGAGATATGTAGAACATGATAAAAATAATGGATTAAGTTGTGGCCTTAGCAAAAGTGCATCAAGTCACTTAGAAAACCTGTTTAATAAAAACAGACTTCTGGTTTGGAAAGCTTGTTTGTGTTTGGATGTGCCTCCTGTCAATCATTTTAGAGACACTCTATGGGCAACCATAGATCCTGGGCTGGAGCTTTGTGAACATGAGCGGGAAACATTCAAATGTCAAAGTTACTATTCCATCAGCTCTGCATGCCGTGACATCAATTAAATGTGCTAGAGCTCTGCTTCTCTGCACTTCTCCTTACAGTTTAGTCATTATGATGTAGTTCAACGCTACAAAAGGTTTGAGCAAACAGTAATGCCCTTCCTCAAACTGGGTTGCCTTGCAGAATGTTGTCAAGTTGCCTGGTAACTTGTAGATTAAATATCCGTGCAGTTAAAAGGACGTTAAACGGTTTTGTCCCTGTGAGCCTTTACTCTTTCAATTTTGACTCCAGCATGAGCCAGTCTAGTGTTTCTGACAACAGCTGAGTACCAGTAACAAGTAACAATAGTCTTTACAACACTGACACTGCAAATCTGCAGTTTGACCAAGCATGTGGCCTGAACGGCTGCGAGTTCAAATCCTGTTTGTTTCCCGAAGATCCATAATCACTAATATCCCTCCAGCTATGTGCTAAATGTTCATCACCTGTCAGTTACTTTGAAACAAAAAGGTTCTGCTGAATATATGGTTTGTACAGTATGTAAGATGTACCTTTTTATAAGTCTTGATTCTTTTTTTATTTTAAAGTGCACCTATTATGTTTAAAAGTTTCAAAAATCAAAGCGTACGACAAACGGAGTTATTAACCCACAAAAGAAGGAACCGATTCTCAAGAGCTGAAACTCGTTATGGTAGTGGGCGTTTCCTTTTCGACACGCTGACAGCAGTAGACCAATCACAACAGACTGGGACACCTGACCAATCAGAACAGCGTATGCTCTCTGAAAGGAGGAGTTTAGAGTGAATCTTTTAGAATGGATCATTTAACGAGTCGTTTTTGACGCTGGGTGGAAAAAAGGTAATGTTGCAATTTAAATTATGAGCACATTAAACCCTTTTTTTACCTTGGATGCATATAAATCTATTGTACGAGACCTTTAAAACAAAATTAGGCACGTTTCAAAGCCATAATGGGTGCGCTTTAATTTTCTATAAGATCAACTCATACAGTAATGATGACTTGAAGGGAATTGCAGGTTTATATTCACAGGCTCATAAAAAGTATGATGTATTGTTCTTTAATTATTGTAGGGCTGCAACTAACGATTATTTTGATAATTGATTAATCTGACGATAATTTTTTTCTGATTAATCTGATTTTTTTTAAAAAAACTAAACTTTTTTTTCCAATTAGATTTTGTTTATTATTTATATAATTTTTACATTTAAACCTTTCAAACGTTGGTCATTTGTCTACAGTTTGTCCAGTTTTAAGCAGCAAAACTTTAAATAATACCCAAAATATAAATAATCAAAAACAAAGCTAAAAATTTAGTTTTAGTGCATGGGGGATTTCTCCTCCGAACAAATTCACTCCTGGAGAGCTGTTTCTTTCTGAAATAAATAAATAAATAAATAAATAAATAAATAAACAGCAATTGAGTATGCAAGAAGTAATTTATATGTAAATTAATATTTTCATTGTTTATAATGATAATTGCTGATGACAACCATGATTAATATAAGAAATCTAAATAATATATAATTATACATGTTTTAACCATTTTTGTTAAATTTCTTTTACACAGACATGCTGTACTTCAGATGTGACAATATAAACCAAAAATATCTCAAATATATAATTCATTCTGTTAATGTATATAACATAGTAGAGCCGCAGTAGATGGCATTTGAAAAACAGATTAAAGTTAACTGTAGCAGACACACAGAGAAACGCAGCAAGCTAACAGGCTTGTTTAAAAGGACAGGAACAATTATACATTAACGCATAAGCATTCGATGAAAACCACTACAGTGACTAAAAAATCTTTTACTGCTGCTGTTATCACCTGCCTTTAGATTTACTGCTTGACTTTGTTCACACCGTGTTTAATTTAACCTGTTTCTGTGGTAGCGCTATTTTAATCCATCAATATGCTGCACAACCTGATGCTCGAGACAAAATACATCTAGTGTGACTGTCCTGAAGTTAGTAAACAAAGCTTTTTACACAATAGCATGGAATTAAACTAGACTATACCATTTCACATCTTCATATAATGTGGATATACTCAGGTTTTTGCTTACCGTGCTGATGTTCCACCTTCGTCCATTACACCAACGTGTTTTCGTTTCATGTGCTCGTGCATCACTGTGGTACTCCCGTGTCACACAAACTCCACTTTGAAGAACATGCACGTTACCATCTTCTTTGCTGCATTTAATGTAAAATGCTCCTATGCCTTAGATGACTTGGGATGCACACTTTTTTTTGCCGCCGGGTTATCTGTTTTGCACCTGTGTTTTCATGAAAGCGACGTCATACGTAAACGCCACCCGTGACGTCAGCAGACCAACTAATCGATAATGACATTCATTGCCGACGCTTTTCATAATTGATTATTATCGATTAGTTGTTGCAGCCGTAAATTATTGTAATCGTAATCACTCAGTACATCGTCTATTTGCATGTATAGCATGACAAATAATTAACCTTGAAGCGTTCGTCCATCCATCCATCTTCTATACTTCTTATCCTTTTCAGGGTCACGGGGAACCTGGAGCCTATCCCAGGGAGCATCGGGCACAAGGCAGGGTACACCCTGGACAGGGTGCCAATCCATTACAGGGCACGATCACACACACACTCACACACCCATTCATACACTACGGACACTTTAGACACGCCAATCAGCCTACCATGCATGTGTTTGGACTGGGGGAGGAAACCGGAGTACCCAGAGGAAACCCCCGCAGCACGGGGAGAACATGCAAACTCTGCACACACAGGGCCACAGTGGGAATCGAACCCCTGACCCTGGAGGTGTGAGGCGAACGTGCTAACCACTAAGCCACCGTGCAATCAAAAAAAATTTTTGAAGCGTTCGAAAATTTTTAAAATAAAAACACCCAAAACTGTATACGGTACCATAATGAAGACGAACTGTATGTCGATACGTGAAATTCTGGAGGGACGTCGGACGGCGTGGCGCGGGGAATGTAATGACGTGTGCTGTTAATCGAACTATGTTCTATAGCAGGGGTGCACAATACGTCGATCGCGATCTACCGGTCGATCGCAAAGGTAGTGTGGGTAGATCGCATGACATTAAAAAAAAAAAGAGGTCAGCCTATCATCCGTCCTCGCTATAAAATGTGTCACTTGATTGACATACAGGGCAGCCAGTCATCGCCGCACATGCACATACAACGGCGCTAAGTGCTGCAAAACTCTAGCAAGCTTGCGAGTTGCCCAGTTAGCCTCCAATTTATTTCTTTTGAACTTGAGAAAGGGTTTAAAAATGAGTAAAGAAGCTGGACCAAGTAAGAAGCCTAAAACTTACCATTTCCATATGGAGTGGGAGGAGGACTTTTTTTCACTGTGTCATTTTGGAAGTGCGTTTGCCTCATCTGCCAGTCTACCAGCGCTATACCTAAGAAAGGGAATGTGGAGCGCCATTTTCGGACCCTTCATAAAAACTACCACACCGACTCTCCTCCAAAAAGCGAGCTGAGAAGGAGAAAGGTGAAAGAACTAAAATCCCAGTGGTCCGGACAGCAGTCATTTTCCTCACAGCTAACTACAAAAGCGAAGGCAGCCACCGAAGCGTCATCCCGGGTGAGTCACCTCATCGTTAAGAACAAGAAGTCCTTCCGAGATGGAGAGATGGTGAAAGAGGCGTTTGTTGAAGCAGCTGACTCGCTGTTCGAGACTTTAAAAACAAATCAGAAATACAGATTGCGAGTGTTTCTCACTGCAGTTGGACGAGTCTACAGACGTGAGTGACACAGCCCAGATGTGCATTTTTATTCGGATGGTGTTTACCGATATGACTGCGAAAGAGGAGCTGTTAACTGTACTGCCCATGAGAGAACATACACGAGGAGAAGACATATTTCAGTCTTGCAAAAATTTTATCGAGAAAACCCAGCTCCCATTGTGCAAATTGGTGTCCATCACCACAGACGGAGCTCCCGCCATGGTTGGTCGCTTGAATGGATTTATTGCCAAGTGCAGGGAGGACGATGATTTTCCGGACTTCCTCAGTTACCACTGCATAATACACCAACAAGCGTTATGCTCAGAAATGCTAAACATGAAGAGATAATGGATGTGGCAGCGAAGATCGCCTGTTCTATTCGCGCCAGATCTCTTCAAAGACGGCTATTCCGCGCGCATCTGGAGAAGGCTGACTGCGACCACTCTGACTTGTGATTACACACTGACGTGAGGTGGCTTAGTCGAGGTAAATTCCTGCAACGATTTCGAGAGCTCTGTCCGGAGATAAAGGAGTTTTTCCGTGTAGCTAAACATGCAGAGTACAACCAACTAAATGACGATCGGTGGCTGCTAGATTTGGCATTTTTAACCGATCTGACCAACATGTTGAATGACCTTAATCTAGAGCTGCAAGGAAAAGAAAATACCGTGATCAATATGATCAGCTCAATTAATGCATTCAAACGAAAAATGCAACATCTCTCCTCAAAGCTGCAGGGCCATAATTCGGCAAACTTGCAGAACCTCGTGTCAGAGCTGGAGACGCAAGGGAAGTCATGTGTGCAGCTTGACAGTGCACTACATAGAGCAGATTGACATTTGTCTGTCAGAGTTTCACAAACGCTTTCAAGACTTTGCTTTAATCGAGCCAATCGCTACATTCATGTGCGATCCATTTCGGGAAGATGCTGAAGTTGTTTCACTCGCATCAAAAATTGCAACACTGTTTCACCTGAACTCTTCTGGAGTGGAGGATGAGATTTTGACACCACAAGCCGACATTGAGCTGAAGTCCAGAGCTCATGGACAGTTCTGGAACTTACTCACAGAGGAAAAGTACCCCAACATGAGGAAATGTGCCACCTCCTCGACTGCATTATTCGGCTCCACTTATTTATGTGAGTCAGCTTTTCCACACGTGAAGATCATTAAGTCCGAATACCGTTCCACCATGACTGGTGATCATTTGGAAGTTTGCTTGAGGCTGGCTATCAGCAACTACTGTCTGGACCATGCATCCCTGACTGATTCCATTCAGTGCAAGTCATCAGAGTAAGGTAGGCTAATGACAAAAATGTACACAGTTGTATTGTGCAATATGGGTTCATGCAGTTATTCAAGGTACACCAGCATACATTGTACACATAAAGAATTGTCAATGTATTTATAAATAAATATATGTGTTGCATTTTTATAGTAGGTAGATCAAATTGACTTTAGATAAGTAGCTCGCCTGCTGAAAAAGTGTGTGCACCCCTGTTCTAGTGTGTGGATTTTAGAAAGGTAATATCATCTCAAATGGAACACTAGCGGTTTTTACTAACCGGAAAGTATAAGCCGCTTCTTAGTCGACGGCGCATGATGTCATACGGACATAATACGACGCCGCTAGCTTTAGCCTAATACCCAGAGTCACCGACACTGACTTTCTTCAGCTTACTGTTTATCAACGTTACCTTTTATTCCCAGCATGACCTCAGTCTCCATCAGACAGAGCCGAAATCGTCACGAGACTGAGGAAGAAAGTCCTCTAAGGCAGGGGGGCATTTTATATTAAACACCGCGGAGATCAAACAGTGCTGCACGAGCACAAACTTATGTTTATATCCAGAATACTCCACTGTGTGTAAGGGGCAGGGGAAACTGGTGCGAGCTGCTTAAAAGGTTTAGATTAAATTAAGTTTATTGTCATTATATGTTGTATCAGCGCGCTTACAGTGTAACTTCTGTCATTTATTATAATGGAAGTGACGTGTTAGTAACGAGGCCGCGTTGCTCCATACAGTAAGATCTGTAATGTTTAATTAAAACATTATGAAGAAAAGTAAACACAAGTAAAATAATGTCTAAAGGCAGTGAGGAACAGAAACCACAAGGTGCAGTGAAAGTGAGTTTTTATTATTCATTTAGGACTGTGGTTTAATTCAGTGCTTTTTGTGCATCCATAAAAAATAATTCATAAATACTTAAATTATTTGTTTATTATGTTTTATTTATTTTATTAAATATTTAAATGTATGAATGTGTAATTATTTATATATATTATATATTATATAATTATTTATTTACTTTAATTTATATTATATATGTTGTTTATTTTATTAAATATTTAAATTTATTATATATTTTATTTATTTATTTATTTTAGTTTATATTATGTATGTTTTATTTATAATACATATTTATAATGAAATTCTTTTCAGTCTTATATAACTGGACTAACAGTTTAGTTTTAGTCTGAAGTTTATATTTGTAACTGTCATGATTCCCCCTTGAAGCAGCGTGCTCTAAGCGCGAATGCGCGAGCACCTGCTTTTCCATTGTTGACCGTAATGACATCTGGACACGTGTGTTTTGTTTATGTTTCTGTTATGTCTCCTCCCTGTTCTGTCATTGGCTGGGATTTCACGTGGGTCTGTATTGCTCTCAGCTGCTAGCGGTTTAGACGCTGATCATGTCCGCATATATACCGCGCGCCTCCCAGCACACAACACGGAAGATTATCATAGAGTTAGTTTAGTTCGTATCGTAGTCATAGTCACGGTCCATGTTTAGAGTTAGTTCGTGCTGGATTATCCGCTTCCAGTTCCTCATCATAGTTCGTTTCTCGTTTTGTTTACCGACCCTGTTTTCCGTGACCACGACCTAGATTCCAGCCTTGCCCAGTGTATGCCTGTTTGCCAATCGCCTGACCTCTTGCATGTTTGTGGATTACGTTTTGGATCACGTTTTGGATTTGTCTGCCTGTCTCTCTTTCATATAAACAACTGTTCATCCTGCACTTGCATCCGTCCTATCTCCGCTCCGTCACGATACGTGACAGTAACACTCAGTTTGTGGATATTATTTTAAATAAACAACAAAAGGGGTACTGAAAGTTTGGCCCCGCGTCCGATTAATCCGAAAAAATAATCGGCCAACTAATCGATTATAAAAAATAATCGTTAGTTGCAGCCCTACTTTATATGTTTATACAATTCAGATACTAGCCATACAAAGATGACCTTGCTCTGGGGGCCAATGTTTATCTGTTAGTAAGTCCTGTCATAGAAATAAACTCATCACTGGGACCGTTCCCAACAACACTGCGGGTCCGGGGGTAGACCCTTAAGCTGGAAAGATTATTGTGTGGAAGACCTAATGATGAATTACGCCAATCACATCGTTGCAGCAGAAAGAGTGCATGACGCACACACTTTCACCCAAATTTGGTATTTAGCTGATTGTGGTGACGGGACTAAGTGCCTAAGGTGACGTGATTTCTTTAGATCCCACATGAGCCCATGAAGTTCTCTAGTAGACTATTGCTGCAGATTGGATGACAATTAGTAGTTAAAAGCCCGTATGGCAGGATATTGGCCGCCTCTGTAAACCGTTCTGTATCGCCTTTCGTCAGAAGAATCATTACCAACAGTGCTACCCACACAACGTCACACGTCCCCTCGTCACGCAGACACATAATGATTATTCTATCATTGAACACATGCGGTCTGCGATATGCAACCCTCCACATTCTAGCGAGATGGGGTTTGATTGGCTGAACTCAGACAGACAGTTAATATCCATGAGCCCATCCCCCGAGTACTATCAATAGGTGCAATGATTCTTCTTGTCTTGCTCATTTTGCTTTGTATTGTTTCTCTCATTCGGAGCAGTCTCTCACGCTCGTTGAAATCACTAATGACTAGGGATGCACCGAATGTTCGGCAACCGAAATCATTCGGCCGAAAATAGCAAAAAAAAAAAATTTTGGTGTTCGGCCGAATAAATTTGACCAAATAATGACATGTTTGATGACGCGACCAAATAGCCTAGCAACCAGAGTGAGACGCTCGAATGTCATGACCTCGATAAGGGGGCGCGTACATGCACGAACTACGTGCTCTTCAGATGTTTACTTTTTTGTTTCTTTTCCATAGTATTCTGTCACGTCGCAAGACAGAAGGGAGTAGAGTACGGAAGCAGGTAAAGACGTATTTATTTAAGGGCAGGCAGACAAATCCAAATCGTAATCCAAAAAACGTAGTCAAGACAGGCAAAGGGAATCAAAGTCACGGTCACAGAAAACAGGGTCACAACAAGAAACATGAACTAGTACTATGGACTGGGAGCGGAAAAACCAGCAGGGTCTAAATGAACTAATCTATAGTTTAAACTAACTAAATCTATCAAGGAACATAACATTAACAACATATCCAACTATACTATATCTACTGTAATACTCGGCGAGGTGTACAGGGACGCGAGCGGTATATATCCCCAATATCATCAACCCTAGAGAACCCAATAGAACTTTTTTGTTGTAGGCTACAGAGTGTTCCATTCTTTCAGCAGTCAGTTATAGGACTAACATAGGCTATTTTTATTTTACTCATTTATTTATTTAAAGTTATATTGTGCCTTGTTGGTAGCCTGTGCCTGCTGGAATGAAAAAAATGTTCAGTGTTAAATAAATATTTTGAAATTGTAGTTTTTGTAACTGATTTTTTTTCTTTGAAAAGCAAGACAAAATAGTAAAAAGCACATTTTGACTATTTAATTTATGCAATGGTGAAAAAAATGGCAAAATAAATGGAAAAAACGTGTTCGGTTTGGCCTTCGGCCAAGTTTTTCATCATATTCGGTTTTGGCTTCGGCCAAGAATTTTCATTTCGGTGCATCCCTACTAATGACCAAACGCTGATGTTGACAAAGACTGATTACGATCCCTATGATGACCAACCTGACTTGTATCTTAAACCTGACTGGGAATCAGATTCTGCCAGTGACACTAACTATGACGACCCATTGACCTCCACTTCACACCTATTGTAAATTTTCCTTTGACCAGGACGATTCTCATTTCACCCTGAAATGAGCTTGCTTGACGACAGGATACTTTATATCAGCAAAACAGCCTTAGCGCCTTCATTATGTCTGTTTCATGATGAATTCAGTTGAACCGTGAAAGGATTCTGAAGTTCTGATGTATTTACAGCATTGTAATTTCTCTGTTAATTTTAGTTATCATATTTTATAATGATAAAAGGGGGGATGTGAGGGAAATTATTCATTTCTACTTTGTAATAAGTTTGTTCTTGTTCTGTTTCATTCTCATGTGAGGATAACGACTCAGAAGGCCATGTGATGTCACTGAGATCAGTACAGAATGTTTCTGCTTACAGAGACACAAACATGTTCTTCTGTTCTAGGCTCGTCTAAACATCTTCTAAGATCCTGAAACAAAGCCTGTTTGAACTGCCTCAAACTGCTTCTTATCGGTACACAGAATGATGTCATGCTCTGAGTTTCATATATATAGTAGTGGTTTAGTACAAGCACTTCAGAGCGCTCTCATTAAGAGCGCTCTATTCTATTCTGCTTTATTCTATCCTGTATTAACCATCTTTCTGTAATAAACCTTTTTACCTTCAGAGGACGAGTCTGCGAATGTTGTCTAATTTCCACGACAGGTCAGAGGTCACATCAAGTACTCGGTGCAAACCTGTTAAATCTGTTAAGCGTTTATTTTAGAAACAAGCGTTTATACACATAATCAGAAGCTGTGTAACTATGAAACAGTGTGACTTCCTGTTACACAACCATCACAGATGTGTGTGTGTGTGTGTGTGTGTGTGTGTGTGTGTGTGTTTGTGTGTGTGTGTAAAATCTCAGTGTGTCTCATCGGTGAGGAGGTCGGACTTCTTTCTCCTGGCTCCTCCCTCTGATCCGTCCTCCTCCGGGCTTCTGGGTCCGGGACTCAAACACGAACACACACATTCTGAGTTTTAAATGAAAGTTTTTAAGTTTAAATGAAATCACAACGCATTCGTATTGTCTGCATTTTACACTCACTCAGGAACGTCAGCACAATTCCACATCATTTCACAAAATACACTGACAAATCTAAAGAAATTATTTTTATTTTATTTATTTTTTTAAATACACTCCGACTTCTTCCCCCTTACATCTTGTCCAAAATCGAATGCCTCTCAGTTGACATTTTATGCAATATATGCACTTGTCACAGGTGTAATCAGTGTTTTTACTATAAATAATTCAGTGGAACAATGCTGTGATCAGTTTTTGGGTCAAAAAAAAAACAAAAAGCACCGAATTAAACTATAGTCCTAAGTTAATAATATATATTCTGGTGTGTGTGTGTGTGTGTGTGTGTGTGTGTGTGTGTGTGTGTGTGTGTGTGTGTGTGTTGGGTTCTTTTCTGTTTTGTACAAACAGTTGTGTAATGTTTTACTGTGAAGTTTATATTTGTTACACTCAGTCTGTGGACTTTATTTTAAATAAACAAAAACAAATGGTACTGAAAGTTCGCTCCACCCCATCCGATTAATCAAAAAAATCATTGGCCAACTAATCGATTATGAAAATTATCGTTAGTTGCAGCCCTAATAATAATAATAATAATAATAATAATAATAATAATGCTGTTAAACAGTTCGGAAGCTCCGTGTATTGTCTTTGATACGTGAAAACTAGACAATGCACAGTAATAACACTGATGAGCTGCGTTATTATTATTATTATTATTCTATGAGAAATAAGCTCATAGCAACACTGATGAAATACACATACAGTACAAAAAAACCACACACACAAATAGAGAATGTGTTTAGCATTTTTTACATCTGCACATAATTTAGTCTGCACATAGTTTAGCAGCTGTTTTAGAATTAAAAATGTCATGTATAAGTCTTTATTGGTCACATATTCAATAGAGCACAGTGAAATTGTTTTCTTCACATACCCCAACATGTCAGGAAGCTGGGGTCAGAGCACAGGGTCATGATATGGTAACCTGACCTTCTGATCAGTAAACCAGAGCCTTAACCACTAAGCCACCTCTGCCCCAGTGGTAAGAGAAACATGAATTTTCATAGCATCTAATACTTCTTACCCCACTATTTGCTAAGTACTACAAAGATAGACTTCTAAACACCGCCCTTAAAAGCTTAATAACAGAATACTGCAATTTTTGGGAAATTGCCGTTCCCGAGTTTGGCCACACGAGGGCAGTCATGTTCCATCCAGCACAACACACGACGCCGCCTAAAACAGAAGGTAGGTTGTAGGTATTTTACTATTACTACTACTACTTCTAATAATGACCTAAATCGAAGTAATTAAATACGTAATGAAAATTGTTGTCTATATAGCTGACCTCATTTTCCTACACAGTGAGTTAAAGGCGCACAACTATCAGAATCCCAGTTCATAATTGTGTTTGATTGGCCAAGTAGAATAAAGTGTGCGATGAATCCAACTCTTTTTGAGCTTATTGGACATTACACAATGCTGTAACTATTTCATTGGCACTACTTAATTGCTCATAGTTTATTTGACAAATGCAACTGCTGCGACATATTTTGCCAATCTTAAACTCAGCTGTCATTCTGGAGGTGCAGTTTTGGTTGATGCATGACATTTAGGTTCAAACACAGTGCGTACTTTGACTGTAACACAGATAGTGAAAATGGAAATGGGAAAAGAGAAGGCCAGTGATTAGACAGTGCGAAGGCTGACTTTGTTTTCCTACTTGTGTGTGATGTGTGTTATGTTAGTTTCTCTTGCACAACTGTCGAAGTGCATATGCTTTCCTTGTGAATGACACTTTTTAAGAATGAGATGAGGGTTTGAGACAATGTAGCTAATTTCGACCTTCGAGAGTCCATTATATCGTGCATTTGCGAGAGCTGATAAAGCAAGGCCTGAGCGCTGCTCTCCCACGGATGTTCAGGCTTTTGGGTAATTCTAGCAGTCTGCTAAATGCAGAGATGAGTAAATCTCAACAGGGTTGTAGCGCGGTTTCTCTGGGTTGTATAATCTGAGCAATGCAAAATGGGGCTTTAGCAGCACAAAGTTATTCGTATTAAGATTGTAGCAACAGGAAGTAACTGAAAATGGTATTCTAGTAGCACGTAGAAATTCGAACTAAGGTTCTAGAAGCACATAAAAATTCTAAATACTGTTGTAGTAGCATGTAGTCATTCAAAACAGTGTTCCAGCAGCACAAAGTCATTCAAAAGAATGTTCTAGCAGCATGGAATACAACACACACACACACACACACACACACACACACACACACACACAAGGCAATATCAGAGCTGGGATAAAGGGCATTAGGGTGACTGTGCTCGTTAGGGTCAGGGAGGAATCGGACCGAGCTAAAGAGGAGGATGGGCTGGCTGGTGCTAACTAGGCGCGCCTGTTTGGCCCGGGACTACAAGAGCGGAGCACCGCGTACGAGGAGCGCCAGCCCGAGTGGCGAAGCCCGGACGCTGGCAAAGACAGAGGGAGTCTTCTGACCTACACCTATAATCACATTTTCTTGTTGGACATGCTTTCTCCCCTACAACTAACAATGTCTTACTCTTGTCTTTGCTGCTCTGTTCAGCTCTTCCTACTTTCCTACTGACTGTTTCCCACCCACCTAGTCAACTTTTATTCAACATTTGTTCTTTTCATCTAGACTTTAAATTTATTTACTCTTCACCATCTATTCATATGCTTTCAGTTTGAATGAAAGTGAGCACATGTGATTTCTAGCATGCTAGCCGTGTTAATGAATGATAGCTACCATGCAAAGTTTGCTCCTGTCGAAGAATAGCTTGTTTCTCTATGAATGTGACTGTTGTGTAAACTTCTCCTTTGAAACTGCTTTATCCTCTTTACTCTGAAGCTAAAATTTTGTCTATGTGATTAATGTGTGGGATTTTAGCTTGTTCTTATGAAATGGGGGTTTGACTCCTGCACTTATGTTGCTTTTTTCTAAAGCCGACAAACATTTGCAGTATCTGCCACAAGCTCTCCCATTTTCTCCAAACTACTGAATTTGTGATGCAACAAACTTTTTTTGGACAAACAGTTTTGAGCCTTTGCTTTTATTTCTTTTAACTATATGCTTTGAGAACTAATAATTTTCCCCCAATATCTGATTTTAACTATTGTGCTGGTAGGTCATTAAGGCTTGAACCTTATGAAAACTTCATTAAGACTGATTTGCTAGCCTAAGCTCAATCGGTTTTGTCCGATCTAATCCACAAACTGAGCAGGAGTCACACCCGACTCCACCTGTTTAATCGGTCGATCTTGACTTTCAGTAGACTCGGGTGTGGCTTCTGCTTGGTCAGAATGAAAACCTGCACCTGAGTTCTGAGTCCTGAGTTCCTGAATACTAGATGTTCATACTAAATTACTACAGTGTTTCACTTATCCCAGTATTTTTAGATAGTTTATTAGGGGACAGTGCATTTTCCAAGATGTTTTTTCCCCAGCAAGTTCTTTAGTGTCATGTTTTGCATTCCAATTCACATCTCTAGCTCAGTTCTCTCCTCCTGATATCTTTTGCAGTCTAACAGAATGTGTTTTACCGTCTCTTGTGTATTGCAGTGTGTGCAGAGTCCAGTGGGGTGTTTTCCTATTCTGTGTAATGTTAGATTTAAGCCAGCATGAACTATTCTAAGACACATAATTATCATCTCCTCCTTTGGGTTCCTGCCTGTATATCAACTGTTTCATGCTTTATCGATCTTTTTGCCAGTACATCCGCAGTTTCATTTTCTTCCACCCCTACATGTGCAGGAACCCAAAAGAAGGAAACATTCAGCTCCTTACCATGGAGTATGTGAAGCAGATAAAATATTTGTTAACCAATGTCTTGTCTACATGATGTTTTCCCAGACTGTATATTTGATAGTGCAGATAGACTGTCAGAAGCTATAGCGACATCTTAGTTCTGATTATTTTTTTCCGACCGCTGCAGTGACAATAGGACTCCTGATAGTTCTACGGTGTACGCTGATAAATGATCGGTCGCTCTTTTTTTGACTGCTACTTCACGAGGAATGAACAAAGCCACACCGGTGTGGCCAGTCTTGAGCCATCTGTATATACAAGTCATTTATCCTGATAATGGTCCATATATTTTTGAAGTATTATCCACAGTGGTGCTATTTTAGATTCCTCTTTTAATATTTGTTGTAATCTTGTATCTACAGATGGTTGTATGAATTTCCAGGGTGGTACAGTTCACCTCAATGGGGCTTTCTTGTAGCTGGCTGAGGCCTGCATTTTGTGCCTTTACATTTCTTACCCATCCCAAACTCTTAAAGAAGTTAGTCCTATAAAACTCTGAGCATTCTTGGGGTACACCCTGCTATGCCCTCATAGATTTATCCAATATAAATCACAGCATCTCTCCTGTCTCGACCTGTAACGCAGTCACTGGTGATGATTTAAATGCTCTAGTACAGATCCAGAGTTCTTGCGCCTGTTCCACGTCAAGCTTTTTAAGATTTTTAAGATACATTAGGCGACCGTAATCAAAGACAACTCTTGTAAGAGCCTGATAGATATTTATGAGCGATGCCCTACTTGCTCCCCGGTCTCAGAACATTATTCATCTTTTTACATTTGTTCTTAATTTTATCAATATGCTGACACCAGGTAAACTTCTCATCAAAAAGCTCTCCTAAAAATCTCACAGCCTTGACCTGTTCAAGATCTTGCCTGTACAGTTTCAGTGGTGCTGTTTTATGACGTTTAGAAAAACATATACCTTGTGATTTTGAAATTGATAGTTTAAAAAGCTATTCATTTGCCCACTGTTCTACTTTCCCTATTGCGTGTTGCATTTTCTTTCTTACATATTCTATATCCCGACCCCTAACCTCGTCAGCTGCATAAAGCGACTTACCTATATTTTCTCCGACCTGATCAAATGTCTTTAATCATAATATTAAACAGTATTGGGCTACATAAACTGCCTTGTGGGGTAAAATTTTCCGCTGCATATCTATTTGAGTACTCTGCACCTACTCTAACTTCTATTGGCCTTCTGTTCAGGAAGTCTAATACCCAATTATATATATCTTTCCGTTTATTCCTAATTCGTCAAGTTTAATAAGAAGTCCATCCTTCCCAAGGGTATCGTACATCTTTTCGACATTGAAAAATACAGAGATGACACTTTCTTTGTTAGTTTGAGCTTTCCTAACTTCTGGCTCTAGGCATGAAATGGATTCTACCATTCTCCCCCTCCCTTTACGAAATCCTGACTGATACGGTGAGAGAAGAACTTTACTTTCTATATAGTGATCTAATCTATCTGTTATCATCCTCTCTGTAGTTTTCCCTGTGACGTTAACACTGTGGGTCTGTAACTTGACGGATCTGACTGTATTTGCCGGGTTTGAGTATTGGAACAGTTTCCGTGTCAGTGGGATTTTTCCTGTATTCCATACCATATTGAACAGTCTTAATAATACATCAAGCGTGATGTCTCTCATGTGGCCTAACATGCTATAGCATGTACTGTATTTCCCTGATGTCGTTTGCCGTGCGTTTGATATAACTCTTTTGAACTCAAATAGAGTAAATGGCAAGTCCTTCTTTCTACTATCCCTGGATTTTGGGCAAGTGTCTGATCTCTACACTGCTTGGCTGTTGAGGATAGGTTTTCAGTACTGTGGAGCTTCACAAAAGTTTTTACCAAAAGTTCTGTTTTTTTCTGCATTGCTAATTGCATTTTTATTGTTGCTATTTAACACTGGTATTTACACACTGTTTCTTATTCCACTCATTTTCCTAATTGTTCTCCATATGTCTGATAGCTGGGTTTCTCTTCCAATTTTACTGCAGAATTGGCTCCAATATACACGTTTGGTTGATCTGATTGTTTTCTTACCTACTGCTTGCGCCATTTTATAGTTAATCAAAGTTTCCAGTGTACGGTGAGCTTCGAATTTCCTAAAAGCTTTATTTCTCTTTTTAATTGCTACAGTACAGCTCTCATTCCACCGTGGCACGCTCTTTCTTCGTTTACTTCCTATCTTTTTTGGCATTGTTTCTTCATCTGGTCGTATAATGGCCGTGGTCACTTTTCCGTTTGTTTCTTCGACATCTGTTATATCCTTATTCGCTAATCCCACACGTTTCATTTCGCTCTACGTTTGGAACATCTGCTGGTCGGCTTTCTCTAACTTCCACCTTGGCGTTCTCGCTACCTACTGTCGACTGGTCTAAACCCTCCCGTGTGTTGATTCCTGCAATTTCAGTTGACGTTATTGTCAGATCGATAGCGCTTTCTGCATTATGTGAACTACAATACCACGTGTCCTTCCCGTCATTAACACATACCAAATTTTTATCGTTGTAAATTCCTCGATCACTGATTCATTTATATCTGTATTCTTACTCCCCTGTATTGTGCTGTGTGTGTGTGTGTGTTAAAATCCCCACACCGTACTAATTTCCCTCACGTCAACCCACATACTGCATTTGGTGTATCGGTGCTCTGTCTATTACGGGGATTGTAAAAGTTGAATATCGTTATACTGTCTTTTCCTGTCCGTATTTTGACCACCACAGATTCGTGTTCTTTCCCTTTATTGATTAGATTATATCTCACATCATTTCTTACAAAAGTTGCTACCACTCCACCTTTACCCTTTTCCCAATCATTTCTGATTGTACACAGCAAATTTTAAAGTGTTATTTTTACACTCACAGTGTTAAAATTAACACTTATCAAGAGTTTATATAGGTCCACACTAAATAGAGTTCAATTTACACTTTCAGTATTGTTTTTTTTTCTACACTCTCATAGTGTTGAACAAGCACTGTAAGTGTTCACTGTTAGCACAATTGGTGTAGTTTTTTTACTCCTCACAGGCTCCATTTACACTAAGAAAGTGTTGAATCTACAGTAAATGTGTCAATAGCTCAACCTGATGGAGTTATTTTCAACACTAGTGTAATTAAATGTGCTCTACACCCTGTCTGCCTAAAAATGCAGACCTTTAACATGTGTGTACTCGTCAATAAAAGAACAGCTAACACATCAGTTGCTGTATAAGGTTGAACTTTTATTTTCAACACAGTATCTTAGATGTAACAAACCAGCATGAATTGAGGTGCAATATATTCACCTCATAGTGAATATATTCATCTGACCCATTTGGACCCTGTAGATCAAAAGGCATGTAGAACTTCAAACTCTGGGCTTTTACAAGTTCACCCAAGTCACATACTGTCGGCTACAGCCACGCTGCGCACATAATAACTTAAACTTTAACGAAGGATAGAAACTGTGCGTGACTCTCGTGGCTTTGCATGCAGACTTTGACAACAGAAACACTAACATTTAACCTAGTTCAAAAGCTTCGCACGCAATTCCTTTACTCTGGGAGACTCACTGGTAAGACCAACATCAATGTTGTAGATCGTAGTCTGCAGGAAGGTAAAGATGTTGACAAGGGCTTCCTCATATGACAGTTTGAACACATAGTGGACTTTGAAGAGTTCATCTATAGCACTCAAGGAGCTGGTTCCTGTGCAAGGGATGAGGTGCTTATCCACTACCACGTAGAATTTGTCAATCCTGCCCTTGATCCTTCCTAATGCCAGTAGAGACGGCTGGAGGCCCTCCCTGGCACTGAGATGGCCTTCAATACTGGTGGATGACTAGAAAAAAAACCCCAGCAACGATAAAAACTAGATTAAAAATACAAAATACACCAATTACGATGTGCAATGACGAAATCCCTGAAATGTGGTCCATGACACATTCAGACATTGTGATGAAAAATGTGCTATAATCATAACTAGGAAACACAACAAACCTTAATTCAATATGTGCAAAATAACACCAGTTCGTATCATTCTTTATGTATTACTGCAACAGGACAACTTCATCAAAGGAATATTTCAACCAAAAAAGAAAGTTCTTATGTGACTTTCTTTCTTCATCCGAACACAAAGAATTTTCAAAGGAAATTCGAGTTCTGTAAGTCAATAGAATGCACGTGAATGGGTGCCATCTTTTGAGAGTCCAAAATGTACATTTAGACAGTGTCACAGTAATAAAAGAACAGTTATTCAAAGAGCTCACAAGCTGTACACTCACTACTTTACACTGTAGCAAAGTGTCATTTCTTCAGTGTTGTCACATGAAAAGATATAATCAAATATTTCCAAAAATGCGAGGGGTGTACTCACTTTTGTGAGATACTGTGTGTGTGTATATATATATATATATATATATATATATATATATATATATATATATATAATGTGTGTGTATGAGAGAGAGAAATATTATCAAGTATGTTTCTACTAAAACCGTCTTCTAACTCGTTTTAAACAAACACATTAAATAATATTTAATACAGTGCACATATATATATATATATATATATATATATATATATATATATATATATATATATATATATAGACACAGAGAGAGAGAGAGAGAGAGAGAGAGAGAGAGAGAGAGAGAGAGAGAGAATATCCACAAATAGGGAAGAAGATTTCAAAGATAAGGTCATGTCTACAATTATTAAATTACAAAAACAATTATCATGGACGGGACAAAAGGGATGATGGATGAAATGTATGTATGATGTAATAGCTCTTGCCCAGAAATCCGCTTCTAGAAAATTGCCGTTCCCGAGTTTGGACACACGGGGGCAGTCAAGCTCCATCCAGCACAACGCCGCCCGAAACAGAAGGTAGGTTTGGGCTATTTTACAGACACAGTTCATTACTGTGCATTGTATTGTTCGGACGTCACCACAATTAACGGCTCATCTATAAAAACAAACATTATGTAATACTCATAGGACTATATTTATCATGAAAATGCAAAATAAATAACCTTTTTCTAATGTTGATAGAAATAGAAAGCCGTGTACTTCATTTACACACACACACATATATACATATATATAGAGAGAGATAGCTAGATACATATATACACACATTATTATTATTACTGTTCCTTCTCTCTGTACCACATTGTCATACTTAAACTGCCCAAGAAAGAAAATTTGCTGTTTTCTGAGACGATGAAGTGGCTCTTAAAAGAGCCTTTGTGGGTGTTAGACGGAGATGTGGTTTAAGCGCGTTCTCCGCGAATACGGCGGGCCAGCTGAATATCCTTGGGCATGATAGTCACTCTCTTGGCGTGGATAGCGCACAGATTGGTGTCCTCGAACAAACCGACCAGGTATGCCTCGCTCGCCTCCTGCAGGGCCATGACGGCCGAGCTCTGGAAACGCAAGTCGGTCTTGAAGTCCTGAGCGATTTCTCGCACCAGGCGCTGGAAGGGCAGCTTGCGGATGAGCAGCTCAGTAGACTTCTGATAACGGCGGATCTCCCTCAGAGCCACGGTGCCGGGCCTGTAACGGTGAGGCTTCTTCACGCCGCCGGTAGCCGGCGCGCTCTTGCGGGCAGCCTTAGTGGCGAGCTGCTTCCTTGGCGCCTTACCACCGGTGGATTTACGGGCGGTCTGCTTGGTTCTTGCCATAGTGTCAAGCTCTGCACTTCACGGATAGAAAAACAGAATAAACGGCGCGCTCGAACGCGGCCTTTTTAAGCCATAACGCCGCCCTGCGCTGATTGGGCGTCTCGAACGCGCTCGTCTGCTATTCGATAGAATGTTTTACGTCACCTTTGACTATTGGACCGTCTTCTCTGCCACCGTTCGAAACACAAGACGCCCGCCACAATTCTATTCTATTGGCGCTCTCTCTAACACAAATGCTTTGTTCATTAGGAACACACACAACGCCGTCACTAACCGTTTTCACTCCTCAGACTTCATTTAACCAGCACGCTATCTGCTATTGTTCTTATAGTCATTATTTAAATATGGTATCAAATCATGACTAGAAAATTATCAAGTCCTTTTTTATTTATAAATATGCTGTCTTAGAAGTGCACTTTCACCCCTTACATTTCATTTAAGCAACAGGCTAACTACCACTATTATTATTACTATTACTTAACGTTAGTCACATAATTATTAGCAAAGTATAACGCTTGTGTTGTCGTTTCAAACGTGCTGACTTTCTAGTGCACACTTTCAGTAGAAAAACGGGTGTAAAATTGCACTTTTGAAGCAGAGATGGTGGCTCTTAAAAGAGCCTTTGGGTGTTGACAAAGCAGCAGTGGACGAGTTTACTTGGTCTTAACGGCCTTCTCGGTCTTTTTAGGCAGAAGCACAGCCTGAATGTTTGGCAGCACACCACCCTGAGCGATGGTCACTCCGCCGAGCAGTTTGTTCAGCTCCTCGTCGTTACGCACGGCGAGCTGCAAGTGGCGGGGAATGATACGGGTCTTCTTATTGTCACGAGCGGCGTTACCGGCCAACTCCAGGATCTCAGCGGTCAGATACTCCAACACTGCGGCCAGGTAGACCGGAGCGCCGGCACCGACGCGCTCGGCATAGTTGCCTTTACGCAGAAGCCTGTGCACACGTCCCACGGGGAACTGAAGTCCAGCCCTGGATGAACGAGTCTTGGCCTTAGCTCTAGCCTTTCCACCGGTTTTTCCTCTGCCACTCATCTTGATGCTCAGATCTGTTCTAACAACTCCGAAATGAACATTACACCCCAAGCTCTCCGTGATATAGACAAAACGGCCACTCTCTTATTCGCTAAGAACGCAGTGGCACATTAGCCAATCACAAACAGGCCGTCGAATTCCAGCGTCACCCCTCCCACCCCTGTTTGTGCGTGTGTGTGAGTGTGTGAGAGAGCGAGAGAGCGCGAGCGCGCGAATGAAAACAGACAGAAGGGAATATTCATACAAAAGCACGAAGTAACAACTACATACTGAATTTATTTATTCTTATCATTAACATTGATTTATTATGCATCAATATGTTATCCTACATATTCTGTGATGGTTTTGGAGATCAGGAATGACGTTAAGGAATCACGATCAGGATTCTTTTCTACTGTACTAAAATCAGCATCAGCGTGTGGTTATGTATACATATGTAGCAGATATGTGTATCCATACTATTGTATGTTTCTAACGTGTATTGCTTTGATTCCATAAAGCTTGACTGAAAATGAATTGTCGCTCTTTAAAGGAAAATATGGGTGGCTCTTAAAAGAGCCGTTTAAGGAACAAAAGCATGAAAGAAACAAACGTCTTTACTTCTTTTTGGGCGCTGCCTTTTTCGCCTTTGCCGCTTTAGGCTTTGCGGTCTTGGGCTTGACAGCTTTCGCTTTCTTGGGGCTCTTAGCTGCCTTTTTAGGGGTCGCGGGCTTTTTCGCCTTCTTCGGGCTCTTGGTGGCTTTCTTTGCGGCGGCTGTAGGCTTCTTCGCCTTCTTAGGAGACTTCTTGGCCGCGGCGGCGGGTTTCTTGGCTGCTACCTTCTTGGGCTTCTTCGTGGCGGCGGGCTTTTTCGCTTTGGGCGCGGCTTTCTTCACGGGCTTCTTGGCTTCGGTCTGCTTCTTGTTCAGCTTGAAAGAGCCAGACGCGCCGGTCCCTTTGGTCTGCACCAGAGTGCCTTTAGTCACGAGACCCTTAACGGCGATCTTGACGCGGGAGTTGTTCTTCTCCACATCGTATCCGCCGGCAGCCAGCGCTTTCTTCAGAGCAGCGAGAGACACGCCGCTCCTCTCCTTAGACGAGGAAACGGCTTTGACGATCAGCTCGCCGACGCTAGGGCCGGCTTTTTTTGCTCTCGAAGCTGCTTTCTTCTTGGGCGCTTTGGCCGGCGCGGCGGCGGGAGCGGGTGCGACTTCTGCCATCTCTCTTGGAACTACGTAGAATACACGAGTCGTACGCTGTACGTTAGTGTGTAACACAGGATCCTCCCTTCCTTTTTTTTTTTTAATGAGTTTTATTGAAATTATGCAAAATTCACAATCTTACACAAGTCATATTCAGAAAGAAAGGGAGAAAAAACAAAACAAAAAAAAAAACAAAACAAAAAAAACAAAAACAAACTTACATAGTCAAAGTACAATTACACACAAATATTGTCCCACACTGAAGAGTCTTTAAACCAAGATGTGCTGCTTTTTAGTCTTCTTAGCTCTTTTTGAATGTCCTTGAATACAACATCACTGGATATAAACGTTTGATTTATAGTCATTCTAGACCTTGTTTTCCAGAGTTTAGATTTAGTCAAACATATTATGAACCAAATGAAGTCATGCTTGGTCTTGCTACAATTTTCTTTAAAAATGCCATAGAAAATTGAGTTCATATTTATTTCTATATTGAGACCAATGATTTTTAATTTAGCCCATGTTTCTTTAGCGCGATAACACTCTAACAGGAAATGTTCGAGTGTTTCCTCTTCATTACAATTAGGCATCGGGCATTTACTGGTTTTTACAAAACAGCTCCATTTTACAACCGCTCTTACTGGGAGCCTTCTTACAGCGACTAACCAAGTTGTATCTCTCAGGTGTTCCGATAGGATTTTATTCTGTAAATTTTGGAGACATTCTTTGTTTTGGTCCTCCTCCAAATTTCTGAAAGCCACAGGGTTACTATAAACTCGATCAACAATTAAAAGATATATTTCTTTGCTCGAGTCTTTCACCCAATCGATGTTTAGATCTTTAAATTTGTTAGTGAAGTCGGAAAACATCAGTTTATAATACGGAATTCCTTTCCTTGATGGACCTTTTTTAGATTTCCAGTTAGAGATGTTCCCTATCCATTCAGTTTGCCTGGCAATACCACTCGCGATGATTTTACACACTGCTATTTTAGTTTTTACGGATATATCGACAGCCCCAAGGCCTCCCAGTTCCCTTCTCTTAAAAAGGAGCTCACGTTTTGTAACCTCACGAGTCGTATCCCATATGAAATTACAGCATATTTTATGAAGTCTTTTTACCCAAACTTCTGTCGGAGGTAAGATGCATGATAAAAACAGTATTTTTGATAATAGAAAAGTTTTAATAATATTTATTCTAGTTTTATAACTTAGATTACACGATTTCCATTTATCAATTTCATCTTGTATTATTTCTTCTTTTTTTGACCAGTTATGGTCGACACAGCCATTATTATCTATATATATACCTAAAACCTTTAATTGCTGAACTTCTGGGACATCTATGGGAAATTTGTTTTTTTCATTTCCAATCCAGACACATTCCGTTTTAGCTTTATTTAAGGAGGCTCCAGAGACTTGCTCATACTCGCTAAAATATTCAAAGATGATGTCTAGTTCTTGTTTAGATTTCACAAATACAGTTATGTCATCAGCATAAGCAGAGATCACGACTCTGTTCTTTCCTATTTGAAGACCTTTAAGTCTATGATCATCTTGGATTTTTTGTACAAGTGGGTTTATAGATAAAATATATAGGGCTGCACTCAGAGGGCACCCTTGCTTTACACCCCGCATAACTTCAAATGGTTCAGTCAAAGAACCGTTAACATTTACTTCAACCGTCGATTTAACATAAAGGCATTTAATCATGTTTATGAAATTTTCAGGGAATTGATACAGTTTTAAAATCTCCCACAAATAGTCTCTTGAGATATAGTCAAATGCTTTTCTTTGGTCCAAAGCCACAATGTAAAAACTGTCACCATTTTTATCAAAAACTAGTTCTCTTAATGTGTTCAAGTTGTCCCACATAAATCTTCCCTTTATTGCACATGTTTGTTGTTTAGCTATTATTACGTCCAAATAGTCACTCATCCTGTTCATAATGGTCTTTGCAAAAATCTTATAATCGACATTCATTAGGGTGAGATGTCTCCAGTTGTTGATATCACACATTTCACCCTTTTTATACAACAAGGATAAAACGCCTTCATAGAACGAGTCATGCATGTAACCTCTAGCGATCCCATCATTGAAGGCTTGCGTTAATAATTTAGCCAAATCTATGGCGCATGCATGATAAAAATCAGACGGGAGACCATCTTTCCCTGGAGACTTTTTTAAATTTAATTGTTTAATGGCATCAACAACCTCAGCCTCTCTGATTTCCTCACCTAAGCTCTTGGAAGGCGGGTCAACACTATTTTTTACATTCAAAAAGGTTTTTAGAAGTTTAGCATCTATTTCAATTGAGTTATACATGTTTGAACAAAGGATCCGAACAGCATCTCTGACATCTTTAGGATTTTTCGCTATAGTTCCATTATCTGTTTTAATGGCTTCGATATATTGGGCTTCTTTCCTTTTATTAAATAGTGAAATTGCTTTTGTTTGATTTAGAAGTTCATCGGAAATTATTCCTGCTCGGACTTGAATGTTCAGTAAAAACTCATTATTTAAAGTTTCTATCTCTTTTTTCAAATCCTTTAAGTTGTTTTCCTCACTTTCATCTCTTGTATTTTTTAGTTTTAGGTTTATATATTGTGTCATAATTGTATTGTACTTCTCATTTTTTTCTTTATTAAAACATAGACATTTGTATTTAAGAAATTTTTTAATCTGGATCTTAAAAACTTCCCACAAATCACAATAATTGGTAGTGAGGATATCTAAAGTTTTAATCCTATTAATTTCTTCTTTTAATTGTATAATCAATAAAGGACTTTTCAAAATTTGTGTGTTTAATTTCCAATAGTTTCTTCTTTCTTCATTTTTAAATCTGATGCCACATATAACTGTCAAGTGGTCCGACTCAACCAAGAGTTTTGTTGTATAAAATTTTGCCTCAAAATTATTATTAATATATATCCTGTCAATTCTAGTTTTACATGTTTTATCAAACCTCGTGAAGTCCACTTTCTCTGGATATAATGTCCTAAATATGTCGGTGAAATGCTGTTCATTCATTATAGATCTAAGGACACCACCTTCTCTCCTAATTTTACATATTTTGGAAGAAATTTTATCATTATCATCTGTGATTGTATTAAAATCACCGCATACAATGGTATAGAAACCGACACACAGGAGCATTTTAAGCTTTTTAAAAAGCCGGATTTTACCAACAGTATCCTGTGCTGTGTATACATTTATCACTCTAATTTTTTTTGTGCAATAAAACACATCTATAAACATTAATCGACCAGGAATTATTTCACGGCTCTTAATTATTTTAAATTTATTGTTATAAAATAAGGTCGCAATACCATCAGCTTTACTTTCACCTATTGAAAAGATTGAAGGACCTTTGATCCATAAACTTTGGGCGTTCTGTACGTCTGCAAAACTGCTTAATCTGGTCTCTTGTATACATAAAATATCAACATGTTCTCCACTCAATATATTTAACTTTTTCACTTGATTAATTTTTGCCTGAATCCCTCTAACATTACATGTGGCAACAGTTAAATTTGAAAAAACCATAAAAATTAAGATAAGGATCTTCTCCGATATATATTATTGTATGTCCATTAGTCCACATTTTCTCAACATTATCCACATCATTTAACCTCAATTCCTGCAGACATATATCACATTTCTTTTTAAGTAATATAGGAATTGAAGTTAAAATCAAAGACATTGTGTCAAAAAAAAAAAAAAAAAAAAAAAAAGGGAAGAAAAGTAGGCAATATACATCATTCCTTAACCTTTTTTGCATTGTCAACATTTCCAGGAGAATTCCTCTTTCGCCTTTGGCGTTTATATGGATAGTCTAAAGTGTTTTTACCTTTCGCCAGCGTGGGAGTGTCCGCAGTGTCACCTGTGTTGTCGGCGATTGTCTGGGTTGTTCCACTTTCACCAGCTGGATGCGATGACTCCTCTCGGCCCTGTAGACTTCCTGCAGGTGTAGAAATGATCTGGGTCGCTCCGGTCTCTCCCTCTGAGCACGCAGGCTCCTCTGGGGCTTTTAGACCTCCTTCAGGGGTTGAGCCGATCCGAGTCTCGCCGACTTCTACAGCTGATAGCGCAGGAAACTCCGATGCTTGCCGTTTCTCCACAGACGAAAGACTGGGCGGAGATGCTCCGCTGCTTCCAGCAGGTACTTCCGGTGTCTTCCGTCTCCCTTCCGGGGTCAGAGATTCGGCGCTGCTCTCAGAGTCCTCGCCGTCTTCGCTGTCGCTGGTATCGGTGCTGCTTGAGTCACTCCCAGATGTCGAGTCATCCTCACTTGTGTGTAGTTTATTTTCTTCCCAGTTGTTATCCGCTTTATCGTTTGTTTTGGTTTCTGTGTTATGTGCGCTTTGTGTTACATTCTGGTCAATGTCTTTTTGATTTTTCCGCGGCTGGTCTTAAAAACAGATATGAGAGCGTTGTAGACTCAACTCGGGCGCCGCTGAATGAATGTACGGACGCGGCGCGCTCAGATGTGTTTTCTCATGGCATTTCTCGGTGAAAATCCCACTCGCAAGACGAGATTCAAAACGTTGAAGCACACTCTGAGCGAGGACGGGCTTTCTCGTTTCTCCCGTGGCCCGGCCTGGCCGGCTAGAGAGCAACAGTCTCGCGCAGCGCACATGAAAAGGCGCGGCGCGCGTTGTACTCAAGCCGGCGGGCTGCGCATTTGGTGCGATGTGGTGTGTAAAAACGGGCGAAAAGCAGGCACGGCCGTCGTATGCGTTCTGGGCCGAGTTAAAGAGGAGCCTTGTGAACGAGCCTGATGTCTTTGCAGCTGTCGAGTGGTGTGTGTAGTATCGGAAGCAGAGCGCGTTGGGGGCCGTGTAAAGCACAGCGCGCGTGACTATAGGCTCCGCTATAGCCTTGTGTGTGTGTGTGTGTGTGTGTTGTATTCCATGCTGCTAGAACATTCTTTTCAATGTCTATGTGCTACTAGAACATTCTTTTGAATGACTTTGTGCTAATGTCACATTAGTTCGAATGACTAGGTGCTACTACAACAGTATTTAGAATTATTATGCGCTTCTTGAACCTTAGTTCGAATGACTAGGTGCTACTGTGACATTAGTTCAAATGACTACGTGCTACTACAACAGTTAGAACAGAGATGCCCAAACTACGGCCTGTGGGCCAAAGTTGGCCCGTAGTGACTTGATTTGGCCCGCCATGCCATATGAGAGAAGGGGAAGGGGGGGGGGGGGGGGGGGGAATTTAATTGATGCTGATCTTCATTTCTAATTTAACATTTTTTATTTATTTATTTTTGAGCTACAAAAAATGTAAATTGAAATTAAATGTAGAGAATAAGAATTAGAATTTTATTTAATGTACATGCATACTTCAAGGCCAGCATGCATTGCGACGGTCAACAAACAGGTAATAATGGAGAGATCCAGGCACTGGCACACAGACAAGAGGAAATTTAAAAAGATTTGGCAAGTTGACTTTTTATTTACTGAAATCAATTCAAAGGCAGTGTGTCTAGTTTGCAAGCAGTCCGTTGCTGTTTTGAAAGAGTACAAAACCCGTCAATATGAAACAAAACGTTCTTCAGCTTTCTCAAAGGACAGCGGCGAGGCATGAAAACAGAAGGCTAACGAGCTGCTTGCTAAACTTCGATCTGAGCAGAGCGCGCTGCTACATCCTTCATCAGCTCAAGAAAGTGCCACACGGGCCAGCTATCAGATTTCCTGTATTTTACATCAAGAACAGCTATGTGCCCAATCCATCGGGCTTGTGGATGTGATGCGTGACGTCGTCAAAATTGTGAATGATATACGCTCCAAGGCGCTCTCTCACCTGCAGTTCAAGGTACTGTTGGATGAGATGGATGTGCAATATGGTGATGTGTTGTACCACCAGGAGGTTAGATGGCTGAACAGAAGAAAAGTTCTCAGGAGATTTTTTGATCTGCGTGATGAGATCAGAGCTTTTCAGGAAAGCAAGATTGGTAGTATTCAAGAGCCCATGGATAAGAAATGGTTTTCTGACCTGGCTTTCCTGGTGGACGTCACAGAGCTGCTCAATGTTTTAAATGTTCAGCTCCAGGGAAAAGACCAGATTATCACCCAGCTTTTTTATCACGTCAGAGCCTTCAAACAAAAACTACTGCTGCTCAGAAGACATCTCTCAGCAGCTAACATTCACAATTATAATATTCACCATAGTTTTATGTGCAGTTATTGTTATTATTAATACTTATATTTAGTTAGCATTTATATCCAGTGGTGTCAGCTTTGGGTTTTTTTGTTAATCAAGCTGATAAATTTTGTGTCAAAGTTCTCTTAAATTATCATGATTTAATTTCCTTGTTTTGTCAGTTATTTATTCTATTTGCCTCCCTCTCTCTTCTTTCACTCCCCATCTCACACTGTTCCTCTCTCTCATCTCCACATCCAGGAAATGTAGCCCATTTTCCCTGTTTTAGAGAGGCAGGCATGATGAAAGAGAAGGTACCTGAGTATGATGCTGTTCTCAGCAACCTTTTCCAGGAGTTTGACAGTCGCTTTGAGGACTTCAGACACAATGCTTCTGACTTTGAGTGGTTTGTTCAACCCTTCACCATCAGTGTGGACACAGTCAGTGATGATCTACAGATGGAACCAATTGAGCTTCAGTGTGATTCAGAACTCAAACACAAGTTCAGGTCCCTTCCCTTGACAGATTTCTACAAACGTGTCCCCACAAACAGGTACAGATGTGCAAACAGGCACAAGTGATGCTGTCTCTGTTTGGCAGTACCTACCACTGTGAACAGACTTTCAGTCTGATGAACTTAAACAAGTGTAAACTGAGATGCAAACTAACTGACTCTCACCACCATAATATCCTGACTTTGACAGTAAGTCCACTGCATCCCAATTTGGAAAAATGTTTGAAAAATAAGGACCAGCTTCATGTGTCTCATTAGAGGTCACTGATATTGCAGGCATGTGGCTGTATTGCTTATACCTTGAATAGTTGTATTAGGTATTGAACATGTATTATAAATGGGATTGGTTCTATGTTTTAATTATACTATAAGTTTCATTGAACTATAGAACTCTGAAAATAAAACTGCATTAGTCAAGCAGATACAGACTAACATTTTCTATTAATTTATTTATTTCTAAATATTATGAAATGATAAATTGGAACCATGGCAACTTTAATTTTAATATAATACAGTTTGGTATAATGCAACATTTACTTTTGGCCCACAGCCCTCAATCAAGTTTGATTTTTGGCCCTTTACAGGAAAAAGTTTGGGCACCCCTGATTTAGAATGATTATGTGCTACTAGAAAACCATTTTCAACTACTTCCTGTTGCTACAATCTTAATACGAATAACTTTGTGCTGCTAAAGTCCCATTTTGCATTGCTCAGATTATACAACCCCCGAAACCGTGCTACAACCCTGTTTAGATTTACTCATCTCTGCATTTAGCAGACTGCTAGAATTACCCAAAAGCCTGAACATCCGCGGGAGTGCAGCGCTTCAGAAGTCCCCCTCCCCCTCACACACACACAGACACACACACAGACACACACACAGACACACACACAGACACACACACAGACACACACACAGACAGACACACAGACAGACACACAGACAGACACACAGACAGACACACAGACAGACAGACACACACACAGACACACACACAGACACACACACAGACACACACACAGACACACACACTCACAGCGAGAGAGAAAGCGAAAGAGAGGAAATTACTCTTTGTATGAAAAGTGGGTGGCTCTTAAAAGAGCCGTTGGGTTGATGAAAACGGCGGTAACGCGCTTTACTTGGAGCTGGTGTACTTGGTGACGGCCTTTGTACCCTCGGACACGGCGTGCTTGGCCAGCTCGCCGGGAAGCAACAGGCGCACGGCGGTCTGGATCTCCCTGGAGGTGATAGTGGAGCGCTTGTTATAATGAGCCAGACGAGAAGACTCACCGGCGATGCGCTCAAAAATATCATTCACGAAGGAGTTCATGATGCCCATGGCCTTGGATGAGATGCCGGTGTCAGGGTGCACCTGCTTCAGGACCTTGTACACGTAGATGGCGTAGCTCTCCTTCCGGGACTTTCTGCGCTTCTTGCCTCCTTTGCCGGCCGTCTTGGTCACGGCTTTCTTTGATCCCTTCTTGGGCGCGGTCTTGGCTGGATCGGGCATGATGCTGCTTCTCGAGTAAATGGACAGAGAATGACTAGCGCCCGCCTCGCGCCTGCTCTATTTACAGACCCACATGCTAATAACGCCCAGACAAGACACCTTTTTTTGATTGGCCAAAATTCGATACCTCCCCCTGCATGGCACCTCCTACTGCACTCTGCTTCCTCCCTCCTCCTCCTCCTCCGCTACGCTTTGTTTCCCTTCCCGCCCTTGTACTTTCAGGACAAGGTGCACTATGAAAAAACAATTGGCTTGAAAAAAAATCGTTTTATATTATATATGCATGTATGCGTGCGTATGAGAGAGAGAGAGAAATATAGAAGTTTCTACTAAAATCATCTTTTAAATCGTTTTAATGGAACAGTTTATAATATTTAATACTGTGCATATATATATATATATATATAGCTTATTACAAAAAATACGAATAGATATACCACTTACGCTACTTCTGTACAGCGTTTGATGCCTTATGCTTCATGAAAGAAAAAGCCTTTTTTTTTTCCACACGGAACAGCTCTTTTTCTAGACATGTGGGTGGCTCTTAAAAGAGCCGTTGTATTCCCGTCGTTCGGTGTTAGAGCGTTTAACCGCCGAAGCCGTACAGGGTGCGTCCCTGGCGTTTCAGAGCGTACACCACATCCATGGCGGTCACGGTCTTTCTCTTGGCATGCTCGGTGTAGGTGACGGCGTCGCGGATCACGTTCTCCAGGAACACCTTCAGCACACCGCGAGTCTCTTCATAGATCAGACCAGAAATACGCTTTACACCGCCACGGCGAGCCAGACGGCGAATAGCCGGCTTGGTGATCCCCTGGATGTTATCACGAAGCACCTTGCGGTGACGCTTAGCGCCTCCTTTGCCGAGTCCTTTACCACCCTTGCTTTTTTTTTTTTTTTTAATGAGTTTTATTGAATTTATGCAAAATTTACAATCTTACACAAGTCATATTCAGAAAGAAAGGGAGAAAGAAAAAAAAAAAAAACTTACATAGTCAAAGTACAATTACACGCAAATATTGTCCCACACTGAAGAGTCTTTAAACCAAGATGTGCTGCTTTTTAGTCTTCTTAGCTCTTTTTGAATGTCCTTGAATACAACATCACTGGATATAAACGTTTGATTTATAGTCATTCTGGACCTTGTTTTCCAGAGTTTAGATTTAGTCAAACATATTATGAACCAAATGAAGTCATGCTTGGTCTTGCTACAATTTTCTTTAAAAATGCCATAGAAAATTGAGTTCATATTTATTTCTATATTGAGACCAATGATTTTTAATTTAGCCCATGTTTCTTTAGAGCGATAACACTCTAACAGGAAATGTTCGAGTGTTTCCTCTTCATTACAGTTAGGCATCGGGCATTTACTGGTTTTTACAAAACAGCTCCATTTCACAACCGCTCTTACTGGGAGCCTTCTTACAGCGACTAACCAAGTTGTATCTCTCAGGTGTTCAGATAGGATTTTATTCTGTAAATTTTGGAGACATTCTTTGTTTTGGTCTTCCTCCAAATTTCTGAAAGCCACAGGGTTACTATAAACTCGATCAACAATTAAAAGATATATTTCTTTGCTCGAGTCTTCCACCCAATCGATGTTTAGATCTTTAAATTTGTTAGTGAAGTCGGAAAACATCAGCTTATAATACGGAATTCCTTTTCTCGATGGACCTTTTTTAGATTTCCAGTTGGAGATGTTCCCTATCCATTCGGTTTGCCTGGCAATACCACTCGCGATGATTTTGCACACTGCTATTTTAGTTTTTAGGGATATATCGACAGCCCCAAGGCCTCCCAGTTCCCTTCTCTTAAAAAGGAGCTCACGTTTTGTAACCTCACGAGTCGTATCCCATATGAAATTACAGCATATTTTATGAAGTCTTTTTATCCAAACTTCTGTCGGAGGTAAGATGCATGATAAAAACAGTATTTTTGATAATAGAAAAGTTTTTATAATATTTATTCTAGTTTTATAACTTAGATTACACGATTTCCATTTATCAATTTCATCTTGTATTATTTCTTCTTTTTTTGACCAGTTATGGTCGACACAGCCATTATTATCTATATATATACCTAAAACCTTTAATTGCTGAACTTCTGGGACATCTATGGGAAATTTGTTTTTTTCATTTCCAATCCAGACACATTCCGTTTTAGCTTTATTTAAGGAGGCTCCAGAGACTTGCTCATACTCGCTAAAATATTCAAAGATGATGTCTAGTTCTTGTTTAGATTTCACAAATACAGTTATGTCATCAGCATAAGCAGAGATCACGACTCTGTTCTTTCCTATTTGAAGACCCTTAAGTCTATGATCATCTTGGATTTTTTGTACAAGTGGGTTTATAGATAAAATATATAGGGCTGCACTCAGAGGGCACCCTTGCTTTACACCCCGCATAACTTCAAATGGTTCAGTCAAAGAACCGTTAACATTTACTTCAACCGTCGATTTAACATAAAGGCATTTAATCATGTTTATGAAATTTTCAGGGAATTGATACAGTTTTAAAATCTCCCACAAATAGTCTCTTGAGATACAGTCAAATGCTTTTCTTTGGTCCAAAGCCACAATGTAAAAACTGTCACCATTTTTATCAAAAACTAGTTCTCTTAATGTGTTCAAGTTGTCCCACATAAATCTTCCCTTTATTGCACATGTTTGTTGTTTAGCTATTATTACGTCCAAATAGTCACTCATCCTGTTCATAATGATCTTTGCAAAAATCTTATAATCGACATTCATTAGGGTGAGATGTCTCCAGTTGTTGATATCACACATTTCACCCTTTTTATACAACAAGGATAAAACGCCTTCATAGAACGAGTCATGCATGTAACCTCTAGCGATCCCATCATTGAAGGCTTGCGTTAATAATTTAGCCAAATCTATGGCACATGCATGATAAAAATCAGACGGGAGACCATCTTTCCCTGGAGACTTTTTTAAATTTAATTGTTTAATGGCATCAACAACCTCAGCCTCTTTTATTTCCTCACCTAAGCTCTTGGAAGGCGGGTCAACACTATTTTTTACATTCAAAAAGGTTTTTAGAAGTTTATTATCTATTTCAATTGAGTTGTACATGTTTGAACAAAGGATCCGAACAGCATCTCTGACATCTTTAGGATTTTTCACTATAGTTCCATTATCTGTTTTAATGGCTTCGATATATTGGGCTTCTTTCCTTTTATTAAATAGTGAAATTGCTTTTGTTTGATTTAAAAGTTCATCGGAAATTATTCCTGCTCGGACTTGAATGTTCAGTAAAAACTCATTATTTAAAGTTTCTATCTCTTTTTTCAAATCCTTTAAGTTGTTTTCCTCACTTTCATCTCTTGTATTTTTTAGTTTTAGGTTTATATATTGTGTCATAATTGTATTGTACTTCTCATTTTTTTCTTTATTAAAACATAGACATTTGTATTTAAGAAATTTTTTAATCTGGATCTTAAAAACTTCCCACAAATCACAATAATTGGTAGTGAGGATATCTAAAGTTTTAATCCTATTAATTTCTTCTTTTAATTCTATAATCAATAAAGGACTTTTCAAAATTTGTGTGTTTAATTTCCAATAGTTTCTTCTTTCTTCATTTTTAAATCTAATGCCACATATAACTGTCAAGTGGTCCGACTCAACCAAGAGTTTTGTTGTATAAAATTTTGCCTCAAAATTATTATTAATATATATCCTGTCAATTCTAGTTTTACATGTTTTATCAAACCTTGTAAAGTCCACTTTCTCTGGATATAATGTCCTAAATATGTCGGTGAAATGCTGTTCATTCATTATAGATTTAAGGACACCACCTTCTCTCCTAATTTTACATATTTTGGAAGAAATTTTATCATTATCATCTGTGATTGTATTAAAATCACCGCATACAATGGTATAGAAACCGACACACAGGAGCATTTTAAGCTTTTTAAAAAGCCGGATTTTACCAACAGTATCCTGTGCTGTGTATACATTTATTACTCTAATTTTTTTTGTGCAATAAAACACATCTATAAACATTAATCGACCAGGAATTATTTCACGGCTCTTAATTATTTTAAATTTATTGTTATAAAATAAGGTCGCAATACCATCAGCTTTACTTTCACCTATTGAAAAGATTGAAGGACCTTTGATCCATAAACTTTGGGCGTTCTGTACGTCTGCAAAACTGCTTAATCTGGTCTCTTGTATACATAAAATATCAACATGTTCTCCACTCAATATATTTAACTTTTTCACTTGATTAATTTTTGCCTGAATCCCTCTAACATTACATGTGGCAACAGTTAAATTTGAAAAAACCATAAAAATTAAGATAAGGATCTTCTCCGATAGATATTATTGTATGTCCATTAGTCCACATTTTCTCAACATTATCCACATCATTTAACCTCAATTCCTGCAGACATATATCACATTTCTTTTTAAGTAATATAGGAATTGAAGTTAAAATCAAAGACATTGTGTCAAAAAAAAAAAAAAAAAAAAAAAAAAAAAAAAAAAAAAAGGGAAGAAAAGTAGGCAATATACATCATTCCTTAACCTTTTTTGCATTGTCAACATTTCCAGGAGAATTCCTCTTTCGCCTTTGGCGTTTATATGGATAGTCTAAAGTGTTTTTACCTTTCGCCAGCGTGGGAGTGTCCGCAGTGTCACCTGTGTTGTCGGCGATTGTCTGGGTTGTTCCACTTTCACCAGCTGGATGCGATGACTCCTCTCGGCCCTGTAGACTTCCTGCAGGTGTAGAAATGATCTGGGTCGCTCCGGTCTCTCCCTCTGAGCACGTAGGCTCCTCTGGGGCTTTTAGACCTCCTTCAGGGGTTGAGCCGATCCGAGTCTCGCCGACTTCTACAGCTCATAGCGCAGGAAACTCCGATGCTTGCCGTTTCTCCACAGACGAAAGACTGGGCGGAGATGCTCCGCTGCTTCCAGCAGGTACTTCCGGTGTCTTCCGTCTCCCTTCCGGGGTCAGAGATTCGGCGCTGCTCTCAGAGTCCTCGCCGTCTTCGCTGTCGCTGGTATCGGTGCTGCTTGAGTCACTCCCAGATGTCGAGTCGTCCTCACTTGTGTGTAGTTTATTTTCTTCCCAGTTGTTATTCGCTTTATCGTTTGTTTTGGTTTCTGTGTTATGTGCGCTTTGTGTTACATTCTGGTCAATGTCTTTTTGATTTTTCGGCATTCTTAGTTTATAGCTGTAAGAATTTGGGCATTGAAAATATATATGCCCGGTTTCATTACATAAATTACATACTTGTGTATTTCTACAACTCTTTCCTTTGTGGCCAAAGCTTCCGCATTTCCAGCACTTTGTTTTCTCACAGTCCTTTGCCTGATGGTCGGAATCGTTACATATAAAACATCGTTTTGTTTGGCCGGGATATGTAATCGTTCCATTGTATGGTCCCATGGAAATGGAATTTGGTATCTGGAATATACTTCCGTCGGGGTTTTTCTTAAGTTTTATTTTATATCTCCTGACTCCATACCATATCCCGAACTGGTCCAGCGGCTTGTCAACAGGGTTCAGTATCTCACCAAACCTTAAGAGGTATTGTTCTACATCCGAGTCAGCGATTCTCCCAGTCCAAAACTTTACTACAATGCTCTTTATGTCTTGGGGAGCTGATGTAGTCATCTCCCAGTTTTTCCAGAATTCACTTCCTGTATTATTATTAAAAATTTGAGAAAATGTTTGAAGTGCCTGTTCTTTGGTAAAACATATTTCATACTCTTTTCTGTTAGGCATTGCAATAAAAGAGTATACATCTGTAGTCGATATCCATTGACTACTTAAAAGGTTTACTCCGACTTCAGACCTGTCTGGCGCTTCTCCTTCTCCACTGTAACGTAGTCTGACCCAGTGCCTCCCCGCCGACGGCGAGGAGGCCACACGGGGTGACATACCGAACCCCGGGTGGCGATAATTATCACCTCGTTAAAGGTGTTTTTGTTGTTGATGTTGTTGTCGTTAAAGTCTTTAGTTTCAAATTACTAACGAGGATACCACTTGCAAAAAGAGAGTATTAATTACCACCCTTGCCTCTGCCAGACATGATGCTGCTCTCGAAATCAAGCCACTCAATAAAAGGTCTCGCGCAGCACCCACCTATTTATCCACACTCGACAGGACCTAGTTGAGAACAGGCGAGGAGGCGGGCCTTACACCAACGGTCACACAATAGCTCTCTTTTTCGAAAACAATCACTAGGCACTGCTTTTCACCTGCTAACGTCTTCTTCTTCCCCATTCTCTCTCTCTCTCTCTCTAAAAACACACACAGATACAAAACGTTATTAGTATTATCAGTACTAATGTTTTGGTTCCATTAGTAGCAGTAGTAGTAGTAGTAGTAGTAGTAGTACAACACAATAGTAAGGAACTTTGGGTAAAACATACATAGTAAAGCATACAGCCAAAACACTCATCAGCGTAAGGAGGTTAGAAAAAGCTGTCTGTGTTTGTACAACATTGACATTACTGTTTCAAACACAAGACGTTCCTTTTGAGCACGTCCTTGGACTCGAGGCCCGTATATACTACAGTCCTACGTCCACTGCAACTACAGGTCACACATAGCAGCACAAGCCTTTATTAGTAGGCCCAGCATTCAGCGGATCAGCACCAATGTCTGTGTTCACTTTGAAGCCAGTCCACATTCTACCACACAAGTACTTCACTAACTTACAAGCACCACAGAAAGGAATGCAAACACAACTCTCAGGCCTTGCTTTATCAGCTCTCGCAAATGCATGATATAATGGACTCTCGAAGGTCAAAATTAGCTACATTGTCTCAAACCCTCATCTCATTCTTAAAAAGTGTCACTCACAAGGAAAGCATATGCACTTCAACAGTTGTGCAAGAGAAACTAACATAACAAACATCACACACAAGTAGGAATACAAAGTCAGCCTTCACACTGGCCTTCTCTTTTCCCATATGCACTGTGTTTGAACCTAAATGTCATGCATCAACCAAAACTGCACCTCCAGAATGACAGCTGAGTTTAAGATTGGCAAAATATGTCGCAGCAGTTGCATTCGTCAAATAAACTATGAGCAATTAAGTAGTGCCAATGAGATAGTTACAGCAACGTGTAATGTCCAATAAGCTCAAAAAGAGTCGGACACTTTATTCTACTTGGCCAATCAAACACAATTGTGAACTGGGATTCTGATAGTTGTGTGCCTTTAACTCACTGTGTAGGAAAATGAGGTCAGCTATATAGACAACACTTTTCATTACGTATTTAATTACTTTGATTGACGTCATTATTAGAATTAGTAGTAGTAGTACAATACCTACAACCTACCTTCTGTTTTAGGCGGCGTCGTGTGTTGTGCCGGATGGGACATGACTGCCCTCGTGTGGCCAAAATCGGGAACGGCAATTTCCCAAAAATTGCAGTATCAGAATAAAAATACTTAATAACAGATTATTAAGCTTTTCTTGGCAGTGTTCAGAAGTCTATATTTGTAGTAGTTAGAAAACAGTGGGGTAAGAAGTAGTAGATGCTATGAAAATTCACTCACTCACTCACTCTCTCTCTCTCTCTCGCTCTCTCACATCTCTCACATCTCTCACCCCATACCCCCTCTCACCCCCTCTCACTCCCACACACTGGGGCAGTGGTGGCTTAGTGGTTAATGCTCTTGCTTACTGATCAGTAGGTTGGGGGTTCAATCCCCAGCACTGTCAAGCTGCCCATTGAGCAAGGTCCTTAACCCTCTCTGCTCCTGGGGTGCCATATCATGACCCTGCACTCTGACCCCAGCCTCCTGACATGTTGGAGTATGTGAAGAAAACAATTTCACTGTACTCTACTGTATATGTGACCAATAAAGACTCATTATATAGACTTATACATGACTTTTTTTATTCTAAAAAAGCTGCTAAACTAATAATTATGGGCAGATGTAAAAAAAAAAAAAATGCTAAACACATTCTCTATTTGTGTGTGTGTTTTTTTTTGTACTGTATGTGTATTTCATCAGTGTTGCTATGAGCTTATTTCTCGTAGTAGCAATCTTCTTATAGCCTAGGCCATCTTTATGTAGAGCAACAATTCTTTTTTCAGATCCTCAGAGAGTTCTTTGCCATGAGGTGCCATGTTGAACTTCCAGTGACCAGTATGAGGGAGTGTGAGAGCGATGACACCAAATTTAACACACCTGCTCCCCATTCACACCTGAGACCTTGTAACACTAACAAGTCACATGATACCGGGGAGGGAAAATGGCTAATAGGGCCCAATTTGGACATTTTCACTTAGGGGTGTACTCACTTTTGTTGCCAGCGGTTTAGACATTAATGGCTGTGTGTTGAGTTATTTTGAGGGGACAGCAAATTTACACTGTTACACAAGCTGTACACTCACTACTTTACATTGTAGCAAAGTGTCATTTCTTTAGTGTTGTCACATGAAAAGATATAATCAAATATTTACAAAAATGTGAGGGGTGTACTCACTTTTGTGAGATACTGTAGAAGGGGAAAATAAGAGAAAGAAACTGAAAAAAACCTCAGTCTTCCACACACGCTCTCACCAACACGCTTCACTCACTCCACTGTACTCATGCATGCGCACGCACACGCACACACACACACACACACACACACACACACACAGAGAGAGAGAGAGAGAGAGAGAGAAATGAAGGGAACTGTATTTAGTTTTACATATTAAGTTAAATCCAAAGTTAATAATGTTTAATAAATCTGTCACCACCCTGAAGTTGATTATTTTCATACCAGAGGGTGCAGAAGAATTTCTTATTTTATTAAAGAATGACACATCATACTTTTTCTCAGTTTATAGTCATGTTTAATGTTACAGAACACCTGTGAGACAAGTTAGTTCCTGTTATCCCTTACATTATAGCAGCTATAGACAGTCATTCATGCACCACCCTCTATTTTTTCTCTCCCCCAAAGTTAATAAGAAAAATGCAGCCCTCCATTCTAAAGAATTTCCCATGAAAGGAAAATAAAATGAAATAAAAACCTTCCTAATTAAACCCTTCTGTGCTTCATACTGTGTCACTATTCATCCATCCATCAATCTTCAACCGCTTACTCCTTTTCAGGGTCACGGGGAACCTGGAGCCTATCCCAGGGAGCATCGGGCACAAGGCGGGGTACACCCTGGACAGGGTGCCAGTCCATCGCAGGGCACTGTATCACTATTCCTTCTAAGAAATAGACGGATTCCCCATTGACTGGAGGGAAGATGAGAAAATTTATTATGTAGTTAAGTTACTATGTAGTTACTGTATAGCACACACACACACACACACACACACACAGAGAGAGAGAGAGAGAGAGAGAGAGAGAGAGAGATACAAGGACATGGATGGATAGTAGAATACTGCAATAAGTTTTAATTATAGGACTAATATGTTACAGTGAGAGCATTCATTTAAACCAGCAATTTGGCATGTAGCCAGAACTACTTTCAGTAAGTAGTAATTAATTCCATGTCAATTTACATGTCAGAATTACACAATTTATACAATTAAAAATATCCTTGCCAATCAGATAAAGATCTGCAGTAATATATTTTACGTAGATTTTCTGTAATAAGTTTGTTTAAATGTTGCTGAGTTATACTTCAGTAAAATAAAGTGTACAATACTAAATGAGCAATACTACAGTAAACTTATGAGTGACTATTTAAGCATTAATTAATGTCATTTAAAATATTTCACAATATATTTATTAAGTCTTAAAGTGCTTTATAATTATGTATATTACATAAAGAACAGTTTTACTGGAATGTTGTAATGCCTTATTAGAGTTGTAAATATATACAAATATTTGTTACCAAATTGCAAAGCCTTGTATTCAGCAAGCTTTTTAAAATGTTAATAAAATTCTATAAATAAACTCTTACTCATTTAGGCCGATATTTTTTATATAAATTATTATTTTTTTATATTTCACCTGGGGTTGTTGTTGACCAAGGAGTTGCCGATGTGAATCTCAGCACCATTTATCCGTTCTGAACAGCAGTCGCCTCTGTTAGTGACGATTACACTGCTAATATCATACACCGCCAACAATCCACCCTCCACCATGGGTTATACTGAGGATTTGTAGCAGTACACGAGTTGAAATTCATGTTAGATGCTTTGTTGTCATCAATAGCAAAGTAAGCAGGATAATTGTTAGTGTAAAGAAGATTGTATTGCTATTCCTCCTAAGGCCACATCGACTGGAGGGGAGAAGAGAACATATTTATTCATTCATTTATCTTACACAAAATTTTATTTTCATTAATAGTTTGTTTACATACACACAGACACACACACACATGCACACGCACGCACACACACACACACACACACACACACACACACACACACACACACACACACACACACACACACAGTCGGGGCCAAAAGTCTGAGAGCACTAGTGGAAAATGTTTCTATTTTACATTTTTTTTTTTTATTTAATTTTAGAATTTTCATTCGAAATTGTATCATCGAGTACAACTTCAGTAAAAAAAAAAAAAAAAGTAGAATCTTTAAAATATTTACAAGAGATTCAGAGTTTCTTAATGTTTACAATTGCAGAATTTAAAAAATTAAATATCCCAAAATTAAACATTTACTTTCTTTGTTTTAAACATTAAAAAATTCTAAAACCTATTTATTTCAAAATGTAAAAGAGAAAAAAAATCCAGATTTTCAATGTGGTCTCAGACATTTGTGTGTGTGTGTGTGTGTGTTTGTGTGTGTGTGTGTGTGTGTGTGTGTGTGTGTGTGTGTGTGTATTTCTGTATTCTACTATACTGTATTCTTACCTTGCTGATGGGTCAGAATCGACTGCAGTGAGAAAATGCATATCCCTGCGCAAAAAAATATATATATTATAGGAATAACATTTGATAGGTTGCGTTTTTTTTAATCTATAAAAGGTATTGTCTTTTTAAATTATGCCAATTTACAAGTGATATTAAATCAATCATAGTGTACTGTAAAACGAGATTTTTTAAAATACTTGAAATCTGTTTGATACTTGAAATCAGAGTTTCAAGTAAAAGAAAAAGCATGGGCCTCTGTGAATTCTCCATTTTCTGCTTAACTAGAAAGATACCAACTTTAGACAATTTACAAGAGCACTCAAGGATTAAAAAGAAAATAGCCAATTGAGGAAGCAATGTACCATTCACCACTTAATAATCAGACTTTAACTGTGCACATCAAATTATATGAAGTGCATCATATAACAAATATATCATTCATTGTGCCAAAATAAAGGCACAGTTTAGAGAGATTTCTTACCTTCTTCGACATAGATCAGAAAGCCATCTCTTTGACCCTTTAAACTCTGAGCTGTCCACTTGGTGTATCACTAAATGATTATTTAGTTTATTTAAAAGGCAAGTGCACTTTGTGTTCTTCAAATGCAAATAAGTTTGACTCAAATGACGGTCTACAGCAAAATTAAAAAAAAACATGAAGCAAAAAGCTTCCATTTACATTTTATACATACATAAATATATACATATATAATATAGGTATAGGTTTTATCCAGTGAGATAATTGATTTATGAATCAATCAATGTCTGATTCATAAAAGCTATTGTACAAATGTGTGACGCAAAAGCAAAAATGTCAGGCTAAAACTGATGTGACGGATCATCCAGCATTCCCTTTAGTCATCTGATGATGCATTTATTATAGATTCTCCTTCAAACATTGTTTAATTGACTTTCAGAGTTAAGAGGTTTTCATTTTTGGCAGTGAGACACAGAATCATTACTGTGACAAAACATTAATAACTTCTCCATTTGAACTGTTAAAATGTGCAGATTCATTGTATTTTAATATGAAACTGTTCTCAAAAAATAATATTAGACACCAGGATAATATTAATTAATAATAGCACCTAATATTCATTAGCATTGAATTTATTAAAAGACTGTGCTATTCTATCACACACCTTTGAATCATGTTAATTTAAATACTATAGTTATAGTACCTGTCAGTGCCAACATCCCCACAAGATTTCATAATGTAATGGGTTTACATTAATACTACATGAATTGATCACGCTCACTTTATATAATTCAATCTTGTAATTAGAAACTTGTGTAAATTAAACTTAGCATAAGCAGTGAAATCGTGTTTTGATGAGAAATTTAATATTTCTTTGTAAACTATAAATCATATTTTTTCTCAAATCTAGTCTACCGCATGTTCCATGTTTTGTTGAAACATTGTAATTGTAAAGCGACACTGGTTATAAGTAAGGAGCTATATAAATTACACATATTATTATTATTATTATTATTAATAATAATAATAATAATAATAATACTGTATTTATTTATTTATTATATATTTTAACTGTTGAAGCATATGTAATTAAATGGTGATTTCAATGGTGGTAACACTGTATACAGTGCCTTGAATCCAGTTTCAGGTGTTTTGGAGTTCTTAATGATCTGTTTTAGGAAAAATAGTATTTTGAATACATTTTGCATTAGGCTACTCAAAGCAGCTGGAGTGCCGATCTTATTTGCTTCTGCAGGATGTGTTTGAAAAAGAACTTAACTAATTCATGTGGCAGCTGCGCAATGCATAAAATCATGCAGATACAGGTAAGTATTTCAGTAAGCTTCAGTTAATATTCACACCAAACATCAGAATCTCAGTGATCTCAGTGATGATGGTATGAATGTTGGTGCCAGACGAGCTGGTTTGAGAATTTTAGAGGCTGATCTGGGATTTTCACAGACAGCAATCTCTTGAGTTTACACAGAATGGCGGAGAAAAACAAACACCTTGTTGATGAGAGAGGACAGAGGAGAATAGACAGACTGGTTCGAGCTGACAGAAAGGCTATGGTAATGATAATTCTTTACAAGTGTGGGGAGCAGAAAACCTTCTTGCAACATACAATACGTCTAACCAAATGAGGTGGATAAGCTACAACCATATTAGGTTCCACTCCTGTCTGTGAGCCAAGAACAGGAACCTGAGACTAGAGTGGGCGTGGACTCACTGGAACTGGACAGTTGAAGCATGGAAAAACATTGCCTGATTTGATGAATCTTGATTTCTGTTGTGACATGTAGATGATAGGGTCAGACATTGGCATCAGCAGCATGAACCTGCCTTGTGTCAACAGTCCAGACTGCTGCTGGTGGTATAACGGTGTGTAGAATGTTTTCTTTCTATTATGTGATCCTATGTGAACCTTTGCTTTCAGCATATGGTGTGAACCCCTTGGTCAGAAATAACCGAAACTAAACATTGTCCCTGTTTTTACTGTTGATCAGTCCTGCACATCGGCTTGTACGAATTTTAGCTCGTTTCTCAGTACAGAACAGCTTCAGCTCTGGAATGCTGGTGATTTTCCTGACATGAACTGCTTGTTTGCGGTCTTTCCACAACATTTCTATTGGATTAAGGTCAGGACATTGACTTGGCAAATTCTGAAACATGAATTTTATTCTCTTTTAACCATACTTTGGTGGACCCTTATGTGCTTTTTGTGCTTAGGGCTGTTGGCCTGCTGCATGACCCACTTTCTCTTGAGATTCAGTTCACAGACAGATGTCCTGAAACTTTCCTTTAGAATTCACTGTTATAATTCAGAATTCACTGTTCCATCAATTATTGAAAGGTTCTTGTAAGTAAGGTTCTTATGCTGGAATGTAGTGTTTGCTTTCTCCAAACATAACACTTCTTATTTAAACCAAAAGGTTATATTTTTCCACACAAAACATTTTTCCAAAAGACTTTTCCACGTAATCATTAGCAAACTGCAGATGGGCTGTAATGTTCTTTTTGGAGAGCAGTGGCTTTCTCCTTGTAACACTGTAATTCACTCCATTGTTGTTCAGTGTTCTCCTGATGGTGAACTCATGACCATTAACATTAGCCAATGTGAGAGAGGCCTTTGTTTGCTTAGAAGTTACCCTGGGTTCCTTTGTAACCTCAGGGACTTTTACATGTCTCACTCTTGGAGTGATTTTGGTTGGTTTCTAATAAACATACTAGGTTCTCTTTTTTGATTAAATTACAGCTAATAGTAACTAGTGACCTAGACGTATTAGGTGTAATTTATGCACTAGTCAAACGTTAACCCCACCCCCATCCAGTCAATAGTTATAGTTGAAATGAAGTGATCTGGCAGCCCGACATTCAGGTCTCGCCCTCAGCACTTACTGTAGAACAGCGGTGCTATAGAGGCGCAGACCACATGCAAATTTTCCTTCTCTCTCTCTCTCTCTCTCACACACACACACACACTCACACACACACACACACACAAAATGTTATCTTGGTTATAAGTTTATAACTTATAACCTTGGTACCCAAAGGTTCCCCCTTTTTAATGTAATTAAATTTTTTTATGTAATTTAGTTCCTTTTAATTTTGTGGCAGATCAACAAAATATCCTCCAATATGTTTATCCCTGAAAAGAAAATGAAATAGAACACACACACTGGTTTTTGGACTGGTTTCTTTACCATCATGTCCACTATTCTCAGAGTAGATTTAAAACCTTGCCCATTCATTGCTATATTTGGGATTCCTGATGTCTCAGTTCCATTACGCTCTGTACGAAAAGATATCATCATTTTCTCACATCCCTAATAGCAAGACGTTCCTGCAGCTTGTTCATGTAAATAACTCGTACAGTCAGGCAGGTGTTGGTTGTTTAAAGAAACTTTTTATTTAACAAACAAAAATCTCGTCTTCCGCCTCCTTCTGAAAAAAAATCAGCTCCTCACAGTTTGGTCTTCCACCTCCTTCTTCTGAAAACACACAGACGAAATAGAAATCACACACTGCAAGGACACAGCCAGGTTCTCTTTTACACACACCTGAGAGGATCTTACATTAAACATCCAACAAGCAGCTTTCGGGTCACAGTGAGATATTAATGACAAGTTCCTGTAACGCTTCCTCTGCTTTAAACTCGAACCTGAGGGTTACGACGCCATCTCAAACTAAAACAACTTCTATCTACAAAACTACAGTGCAGAAGAGTTATTCTAACCGGGTGTGTAGCAGCTTGAAGTATTTCAGTGTAGTACCTTCTGCTCAAGATTCACTTTGGCTCCCTCCGTGCAGCTAAGCGTTCCTGAGTTAGTCTTCTTGCTGTTTGTGCTCCACTGCACGTTAAACACAGTCAGTCAAACAGGTGCGTAATGAACACGCAGAGAGAAAGAGACAGAGAATAAGAGTGAATAAATTCAGACATTACCCTAAGAAAACAGCGGCGTTATTGAGGATTTGCTCGTCCGGGTCCTGCGCAGGTGGTGTTTGCACAGGTGGTCCTTGCGCACGGGATCTGGATCGACGTCCGGACATGATGTCCACGTAATTTTTTTCCCACAAAATTATAAATGAACACAAAAGTATAGTGGAAGATAGTAATAAGTGTCGATTAAATAGTATTTTTTGCATAAAGAAGAGTTAAGCTCATCTTCTGAACACATTACGAAGATTGAATACAAATTTTGTGTGTTAAGACAAAAAAAAAAAAAAACGTTATGTGGGGGAGAAAAGAATGAGGCGTTTACGATCAAAAGTGGTGTTTTTTTTGTTTTTTTTTACGTAACTCATAGAATTTCCATACTCAAAGCACTCTTAATACTTGTTTTTCTGTACAAAACTTGAACAAAAATTTTCTTCGCTTATTATAATTTAGATTGGGTGCAAGGGCTAATTATCTGACTAAAACTGGCTGGCATTTGCTCATTACTTACTACAAACCTGTTAAGTAGCATTAGTTTAAAAACCAGAACACAATTCTAAAACATAACTGTTAAAATAAACATCATATTTCACTTAAACATCCTTACCGTGACTTAATAGTCCTGACAAAAGCTCAATATGAAATAAAAACTCAGTCGCGCTGTCTCCTACAACATGTATCAATCCGCACCACATTTATCACGTTTATTTTAAAATGTAAATTATATATTATTTATAGTTTCAGTTTTTTTATTCTTATTTTGGTCATTATTCCATATTATATGGACTGATATTTAAAAAAACAAAAGTCAAATAATATTTTTCAACATAAGACAAGGAACTATTTTCAGTGGAAGAATACTAAGTTCAATTTGGGTAGTGAGATGAACATCGGCATTACTTTTTCCCTTTGACTTTAATTAGAAATGGTGTCTGTCCTCCAGATGACTCTCAAACACAGACGAATACAGTACAAACCCACAGCCCTTGTGGGTGGAAAGACGTTTAAAAGCTGATAGTTTCATAAAAAACTACAACAGTCCTCCTTTTTTGGGTTAAAAAAAAGGTTAAAGATATTAATAAACTGTCTGCATGTTAATGGCTTCCAGTACAACTGAGAGGAGATAAACGAGCTGAAATTTCTAATCTTACATTAAACATCCAACAAGCAGCTTTCGGGTCACAGTGAGACATTAATGACAAGTTCCTGTAACGCTTCTTCTGCTTTAAACTCGAACCTGAGGGTGACGACACCATCTCAGACTAAAACAATTTCTATCTACAAAGCTACCGTGCAGAAGAGTTATTCTGACCGGGGGTGGGGAGGAACCCCCCAAACACACCCAAGTGTGAAAGCAGCTTGAAGTATTTCAGTGTAGTTCCTTCTGCTCAAGATTCCCCTCCACGTTTGCTCCCTCCGCTCTCATCTTGGCCAGCTGCTGTACCTGCTGATTCATTCGGCGCAGCTAAGCTTTCACGAATTAGTCTTGCAAAATAGTTCCGTAAACTACATTTTCAAAAATACAGGAGTTAACTGTGTCAAAATACATGTGATGTTTACCCACATAGAAAGCTCACTACGTGCACGTGTAAAGATGACCAACCATGACCAGGCAAAACCATGACAAGTACCGGATGACTCGTGCCAGAAATACCTGCAAACCAAGCAGTTATGGCTAATCTTTGGCCCTGCAATTGCACGGTTTTAAACTGGGTTGGGCTGTTTGGATGGAGTTGCTGGTTGTCGGCACTGTGCGAGGCGGTCCCGATGGAGTCTTGGACAGGTTCTGTGGCAGGTTGGTGCGCGTTCTCCGTTTTTGGTCACACGATGCGGATTCTCTGGTGAGGTACGTGCGATTGGGGAGGATGGCCGCATCCTCGGTCCTTGCTTAGTCGGTCGGCATGGTCCAAGGTTGTGTGTAGGGCGGGCTTGTTTGAGCGCAGGTGTGTGTGTGGGTGTGGTGAGTGGGGGCCGTGCTGCTGGGCGCACTTTGTGACTCACGGTGGAGAAGTCGTACTGGACAAATCAAGCCATCAGCGTTTAAAACACACCAAACGCAACCTGAAGCTGCGATCAGAAAGACCGCCAGAGAAAGAGAAAAAGAACGATGAACTATGCCTGAACACACCACTCGGGTCACGTGACTTCGGTGTCGATGACCGTTCCGGGAGGAGGGTTGCTCAGTCAAGCAATTTTCATTATCGATTTTCATCAACTATTATGGATTAGTTGTTGCAGCTCTATTTGCAACACATTATACTAAGAATTGTGTGGTATTTTAAGATGTTTGTTCAAGGTAATGCAGTTAATACCCATTGCAGTTCTTTATACTTCGTGGTTATTACTCAGATTATAAATGTATTTGAGTGAGGACATTTATCACCTGTGTGCTTTTTCTGCATTGTTATTAGCATATGTACTGTATGATTTAGTAAAATAATCATTAGCCATTACGTTGTTATTCTGATTACTCTGGGTGTGTGTGTGAGTGAGTTCATGCTCTTGGGTGTGTGTGCTGTGTGCTGCACTTCCTCTTTTTGGTCAGGCCCTAGGCCTTGCTGTAGTTAACTTTTAAGAGACATTGTCTATAAGGAAGAGAGCGTGACTCTGTTCTTTCCCTTATTCTCAATAAATTCTCATTCTCCATAAAAATAAATAAATAAAATAGAACACACACGCTGCTTGTATAATAGAAAACAGTTGACCTGTATTAAATAACTCAATGTTTAAGTCTGTTTTTACATCACATTCCTGTCCAGTGAAGTGATTATTTGATAATAATAATAATAATAATAATAATAATTATTATTATTATTATTATTATTATTATTATTATTGCAACATAGTACATGCGGTCATACACATTAGGTTAGTGTGCTACATGGGATACACAGTGGTCATTACAAAAGCCATTAATGTACTTTTTGAGTTCTAAATGAATAGTTCAATTCATATCTTGCAGAAACTTAATTTATCTAATTCTGAAGCATCATTGTTATATTTTTTTCTGACAAACAGTGAGATGGCAATATTTTGATTGGTGTGGAAGGCCTCACGGACATTTTGTATTAGTAGTGTAAAACATATGCATTGGCTTACATATTGGTAGACATGCAAATTTAAAAAATATCCATGTAGGAAACACTTAAGAGGCATCTATATGTAACAAGAAAATGTAGGAATGGGATAGGCTGACTTAAACATCTAGTTATCTAGTTGTTGGCTGTGGCTCAGGTGGTAGAGCAGGTTGTCTAATTGGAGGGTTGGCGGTTCGATTCCTGGCCCACATGACTCGAAGTGTCCTTGGGCAAGACACTGAACCCCAAGTTGCTCCTGATGTCAAGTTAGCACCTTGCATGGCAGCTCTGCTACCATTGGTGTGAGAATGGGTGAATGGGAAACACTGCTAAGGTTAAAAAGCGCTATATAAGTGCAGACCATTAGTTATGTCAATATTTGTGTAGGAAAGTTCCTCATATTCAGAGTTGGGCTAGGCAAGTGCTCAAGTTGCTATGATTTAATAAAGCAGCATGTCAGTTACATTTATGTTTTTAAATAAGAAGTCATTCACAGTGCATATACACTATAAAGAAAACAGTCACCCACTATTTATTTGATAGCGCATTGTGCTATTCTGTGTGTCACATTTTTATTAAATTAAAGAGACCAGAGTGGGGTGCACGGTGGCTTAGTGCTAACACATTTGCCTCCCACCAGGTAATTAAATGAATACATTCATAATAGGTATTTGATAGCGGTCCATAATATAAGACAGCACA